>NC_139594.1:1966222-2001222 GCF_946808225.1 Silurus aristotelis | reverse complement strand
TCCTGCACTTCCTTATTCCACCACCATGTCTCTTTGTCTTCCTTTCTATTTCCAGATGTCACACCAAGAACCTTTTTAACTGTCCCCCTGATCACTTCTGCAGTAGTTTCCCAATCATCCAACACCTCTTAACCACCACCGAGCTCCTGTCTGACCTCTTTCATGAACCTCACACTACACTCTTCCTCCTTCAGCTTCCACCATCTTAATGCAACTCTCCTCCTCTTCTTCTTCACCTCCAAAACCATCCTACAGACCACCATCCGATGCTGTCTAGCTACACTGTCCCCTGCTAACACCTCACAGTCTCCGATCTCCTTCAGGTTGCATCTCCTACATAGAACATAATCCACCTGTGTGCACCTTCCTTCACTCTTATACGTCACCCTATGATCCTCCTTCTTCTTAAAATACGTGTTCACCACTGCCATTTCCATCCTTTTAGCAAAATCTACCACCATCCGCTCTTCCACATTCCTCTCCTTAAGACCACACCTACCATCACCTCCTCATCACCTCTGTTCCCTTCACCTACATGCCCATCAAAGTCTGCCCCAATCACCAATCTTTCATTCCTACGTTCACCTTCTACCACTTCATCTAATTCACTTCAGATTTTTCCTTCTCCTCCATCTCACAATCCACTTGTGGAGCAATGACATTGATCATCACCCCTTCCACTTCCAGCTTCACGTTCATCACCCTATCAGAAACTCTCTTCACCTCCACTACACTCTTACTGTACTCTTCCTTCAGAATCCCCCCTACACCATTTCTCTTTCCATCCACACCATGATAGAACAGTTTAAACACCTTCAATGTTCCTGCTCTTACTCCCTTTCCACTTGGTCTCCTGAACACACATATCTACCTTTCTCCTCTCCATCATATCAGCTCCCTCTGTCCCTTTACCAGTCATAGTACCAACATTTAAAGTACCAACCCGAACCTCCACTCTCCTACACTGCTCCCTTTCCTGCTGTCTCTGTACACGTCTGCCTCCTCTCCTTCTCCTCCTTCAGCCAACAGTAGCACAATTTCCCTGTTGTTATCAATACCTGTGGTGGTCATTGGTAACCCAGTATGAAATTCTGATTTGTGATCTACATATTTGATTTGGCACATGTTTTACACTGGATGACCTTCATAACACAACCCTCCACATTTATCCAGACTTGGGGCCGACACTGCGAGTCACCTGAGTTGCGTAACACTAATTGCTGGGTAAGCTAACAGCACAAAAAAAGCGCCAGGATGCTAATGATTAGCGTCATGTGGTGAACACGTCTCCCTCAGTGTTGCTTCCACACATCCGCCTGTAAAGTTTTCCACCTCAGATGGATGCACTGAAGCGGAGTCACGCCTCATGTGCTAATCTTCACCACACAGCTTCGCTCATTAACCTGCTACTTTCTTATCCTAATGGACTCCGGGAATGTGTTAGCAGGTCTAGTCAAGTCTTGTCACGGCTTATTCTTTGGCCTCAAGAGTCTGTTAGCGACACAGCTGTAGCGCTCGTGGCGTTTGGGAAACCTAAAAGCTCACTGAGACCTTAAGGTATAATCGTGTGCTAACTCGTAGTGTACAGGTGAGACCAGAAACGCCTCCATTACGTATTTAAATGTGTTCCGTTCCCATTAGTGTTGATGATAATGTACATCTTTGGTGTCAATATAAATATAAAACACACTATATGGCCAAAAGTGTGTGGACACCTGACCATATGACTGACATTTCCTTAATAAACATCATATTCCACATTCCCTATTATAATACCCTACACCCTTCAGGGACGATGTTCCACAAGATTTTGTGAAGATTCGTGTCTCCAGTCAGGTGATGTAGGTGAGGTTGGTGATGTTGAGGAAGCCTGGGGTGCAGTCAGCGTGAAAAATTAATTCACGTTCAGCATTGTTGATGTCAGAGCTCTATATCGGGAGATCTTTCACTCCAAACCATGGAAAGCATATCTTCAGGGAGCTGACTTTGAGTATTTTGCGTCATGCTGGAACAGGTTTGAGTGAAGGTAAAATTTCATGCTCCCGCATTCAAAGACCTCTGAAACAACTTTGTGCTAACAGTTTGGAGAAGAACCACATAAGGGTTGAAACGCCAGGTGTCCTAATACTTTTGGCCATATAGTGTATACATATAAATGCTACCCTGCATATATACCATATATTCATTAATAAAATATACACATTTATATATGATTATCATCATAATAAACCGGTGACGCTGAGAATTAGCTTGCAGTTATATACGTTTTGCAGTCGGTCAGGGGTCAGTGTGTGTGTGTGTGTGTGTGTGTGTGTGTGGCTTGGATACAATGCAGTGTGCTTTTTCTGAAATATTTTATATGTATTTTACAGTATATGCTTTTGTGTCATTATTAAAGGTATAAATAAGAGAATTATAACTTCTGCGAATACACAATGAAGGAATTTTATGTCGATTTTGTAAAGATTGATCCATTAAAACCAGGCCACTGGATAAATTAGCTGGAGAAGTTCATCTCCTACTCGGTTCTTCTCCATGTTTCATTCCCACAGAGCTGAAATACCTTAAGGTTCAAACACGTGAGCAGTCTGATTTTCATGCAGGCCATCTGATAATAACAAGTAAACAACAATACGTCCATGAGCAGGAGAACGAGATAAACACCAGTATGCTTTATGAGCTCAGTAAGTGAAGCATGCACACATACTAACAGCGCCCCCCAGAGGACACTGTCATATTTACTGTGAATGTGGTGATGTTCATGGTCACTGAACTACAACACGCACTAAGATCTTGTATTGGAAACGTATTGTACAGCAGTGATGATGAATGAAAAACAAAAAGATTTTTATCATCAAGCATGTTACACAACTAGAGATACACAACTCTTTAAACTCTCAACAGCAGCAACAACAACAGAAAAGGTTGTTTAGAATGACAGGGAGAAAAGAGAAACAAAAAACAAACAGAAAGACAGAAAGACAGAAAGACAGAAAGAACAACACAAGACAAGCAAAAAGAAAAATGCAGACAGACAGACATAAACAGGCAGAGACAGATCAGCAGAGAGACAGAGAGACAGAGAGACAGACAGACAGACAGACAGACAGACAGACAGACAGACAGACAGACAGACAGACCGACAGCCAGACAGACAGACAGACAGACAGACAGACAGACAGACAGAAACAGGAAAACATACACCAAGACATTGCAGTTTATGTATAGAATAAAGAAACTTGCCGGACAAAAACATAAAAAAAGAAAAGAAAGAAAGAAAGAAAGAAAGAAAGAAAGAAAGAAAGAAAGAAAGAAAGAAAGAAAGAAAGAAAGAAAGAAAGAAAGAAAGAAAGAAAGAAAGAAAGAAAGAAAGAAAGAAAGAAAGCTACAATAAAAGCTTACAATTGTTTAGAATCGCTCACTTCATTATCGTGTGTGTGTGTGTGTGTGTGTGTGTGTGTGTGTGTGTGTGTGTGTGTGTGAGCATGGGCGTGTTTGTGTGTGTGTGTGTGTGTGTGGGTGTGTTTGTGTGTGTGTGTGTGTGTGTGTGTGTGTGCTTGTTGGTACCTTTCCCTGCAGTGCAGATGAAGGTGGACCCTGAACAGGATCAGGCTGAGCAGCAGATTCGGTCTTCATCAAATCATTCAGGTTTAAATCCAATATAGATTCGTAAATGTTCTCAGAGTCTAAAGAAGGCGTCTGCGCCGGACTCGACTCCACTTCCGGCTCGATGAGCGGCTCAGGCTTTAGCACCAGTCCCTCATGCCTGGTTTCAATCAGGTTCTTAAGTACTGGTGGCTCCACGGGCTTGGCCTGGCGAAGCAGCAGGTCAGCGGGTGTCGCACTCGGAGCTCTTGGCTTCTGCAGCGACTCGTAGGAGGCCAGTAACAAGTTTGGGGCGAGACTGAGTCTCTTGTTTTTTGCAGGTTCTGAAGCTGGGACTGGGCGTAGGGAAAGGATGGGGTCTGCAGAACCCCCGTACATGTAGGACGATGGCTCGTGGATGTCCAAAGGGACGCCGAAGGTGGACATGCGGTTCTCTGTCTTCCGAGGGGTCCTTGGCGAGCGTGCCCTGATGGTTACCTCGTTGGCCTTCGGTTTCTCTGTCAGGTCAGGAACAATAGGAGGCGTCAACTTGGGCGCAGGAGGGTCGGCAAAGTCAAGGGGCGAAGGCAAAGTGAACGGTAGCTCCTTTACGTATTTGGCAGGGATGTAGAACGGCTTGGTGCACTCGTCCTTTCGTACGTGCCACCAGTGGTCGTTGGTCTTGGACAGGAGTGTGTACCTCTCATTGGGTTTAATGGACACCATGCAGCCATCTTGGTTCTCATACTCGTACCCGAACTCAACCAGCACCAGGCCTATGCATGGCTTTGCCATTTTACCAGCCTCACCCATCACACACGGTCACGCCGGGGTCACGAACTTCAGCAAAGCTTCCCTGAAGATCAAAAATAAATCCAGAGAGCATTAGAGAAGGTCTGGTACACAAGCACAGATAAACACAGTTTTCTTATTTTAACCAGAAGGGTGTGAACCTGTTTTTATAAGCCTAGAGTCAACAGCAGATTAGAACCAAGCTCACAAATGAAAATTGGCTATAGGAGGTCTGTCAACAAGTCATTTCCAATCAGTATGAGATACAGGATAGGAGCGTGGAGACCACTACCCCAAAATGGATCAAACTAAAGCAGAGAATTAGATTTTTTTACTTAAATGAAACTTTGTTTTCGTTTTTTTTTATCAAATCTTCACTATATATGGTTCTGAAAACTACAGAGTTTCCTGAAGTGAACTGTTTCTCTCTATGGTTGTATTATTATGTACCACAACGCTGCCAGTTTCTAGAGTCTGACTGATCAGCACGTGTAGATTAGATTTCTATCACAGCAGCTTCATGGCAGGTTCAAATATACACACTCGTTTTAGCACGTTATCATTTCTAACAGCTCATTCAGGGCTTAGCAACCATCAATGGGTAAAACTGTAATGACTTTCTTCAGGACTGAGTGCTGTGGTTTCAGAAATGAAGCTGTATCTAAATGTTAATGAACACAGAATGGAACTAGAAAAGTTTTTTTCTTTTTATTAACCAAAATTATAATTGTGGACATGGTGCTGTTATTAGAAAATAATCAACTCTGAGGTGGAGAACAGTAACCAGGTCACTGACTACTTTCCCTTTCATGAATAGTTTTTTGTTCGGTAAAGGAGCAGATCCCCTTATGGATATAAAGTGTTTCGATGAATTGGGATCTTCAGATGCTGTCATCTCCGCACTCTCACGCATTCACTCAGGTTTGTTAAAAGCGAAGTGACCAGATATCTTATATCCCAGAGCGCCCTCTTGTTCATATTACCTTCTGGATCTCCCATTTAGTGATGATGCCATAACTGGTCTTGCCAGAGTTCTTACTTTGTCTGTGGTCACCTGGCACAGTGTCCTCGTTTCTTTATTCTTTGTCTTGCTGTCAAGCTACATGAGCTTCTAAGATGCAGTAATTCTAAATCTTTACAGACCTGCTTGATTCATCCTGAGACCTCCTGGATTTAAGAAATCATTTAGTAAAGATAAGGATTGTTCCACATGAGCAGCCTACGGTCCATGAAGCTACTATGGAGGGTTAAATGCAAAAATGATGAAGCTGGATTTGGACTGTAATGGATATAACAGTGTGCTTCAATGGCTTGGTTCTACAACAGTTTTGAACGTTACAATTCTGTAACGCTGCTTTGGAAAACTCACTATTAAAAGTGCTATGCAAATGAAATTGAATGGAATTGTTTAGGAATAACTTTATGGCCACCAATCAGGCATAACATTATGACCCCCGGCCTAATACTGTTATTTCTTCAGCAGTTTAAGCTACAGAAACTCGTCTGTTGGATCGGACCACACGGACCAGCCTTCGCTTCCCACCTGCATAAATGAGCCTCATCCCCCACGACCCTGTCACCGGTTCACCACTGTTCATCCTTGGAGCACTTTTGGTAGATACTGACCACTGCAGACCAGGAACATCCTACAAGAGCTGCAGTTTTGGAGATGCTCTGACCCAGACGTCTAGACGTCACAATTTGTCTCTTAAATCCTTACGCTCGCCCATTTTTCCTGCTTCTAACATCTTCTTTGAGGACAAAATGTTCACTTGCTGCCCAATAAATAAATCCACCCACTAACAGGTGCCATGATGAGGATCATCAGTGTTCTTCACTTCACCACTCAGTATGTTATAATGTTATGTCAGAATGTTACGCCTGAAAGCGTGTGACCAGTGCATTAGCCTGTGATTCATCCACAGTGTGTGCAGGAGTGTCGTCATTTCTGCTATTACTTTATTGCATGATTCATTTTTGCTGAATTTCTGTGGTGAATCAGGTCCACACCCCCTCCACCACCCTGCCCATGCCACCCACCCTGATAACGGTAGCATTCAATTTTTCCTTCACTTAAGCTACGAGGTGTCAAACTTTCGCCCATATAGTGTACATCATATGTGATATGCGCATGCCCACACGTATGTGGAAATGACTAGTGGAGAAAGGTTAGCTTGAAGGCAGTGTTCTTTGACAGTGCCACATTTCCGCTTGATACAATCAGCATGCAAATGCAAAATAATAAGATAAGGAGATAAACTTTGAAGAAGAAAAAAAGATGAACAAAAGGTTCTCCTTAACAAATATGCTCAAGGGAGAAGATCTGCATCTATATTGTGATGCAAGTACTTTAGAAACAATCTGCTGCACGAGGAACCGAAAAACTGAAGAAAAGTTGTAAAAATATTTTCTCCGTCATATTTATTTTAATGCTGTTAAGTTTGCAGCTGTAAATGACATGCAAATGTCAGCTAAACGCTTTAAGCACATGTTAAGATGATGAGCTTCATCCTCGTGTGCAGTTTGGGATTAGCTTCGTAGCCATGAGAACATTTCCACACAGACGCCCGTCACGCATTCTTCAGGTTAAATATTAGCTGTGGACATTTCAGTGGAGTTTTCAGTGTTTACTCAAACGTGTAATTGATTTGTGTGTGTGTGTGTGTGTGTGTGTGTGTGTGTGTGTGTGTGTGTGAATATTATACATACCCAAATTCTATAGACGAGTTTGTAGACACCTGACACTAATATTTGCTTTTTGAACATCCCATTCCACATGCAGTTCCCATCTGCTGTTATAATGAGCTCCACTCTTCATGGAAGATGTTTCATTAAATTTTGTGGAGATTTAAGTTTAAAATTAATTCAGTCACAAGGGTGTTAGTAAAGTCAAGTACTGCATATCTCTGGAAAAATCCGCTCCGTATAGCTTCTCCCGTTAGGGGGCGCCACAGCGGATCCTCCGCATGTTCGATTTGGCACATGTTTTTATGCTGGATGCCCTTCCTAACGCAACCCTCCCCATTTATCCGGGCTTGGGACCGGCACTAAAAGTGGCTGGGGTTGGTTTCCTGACCAGGGATCGAACCCGGGCCGCAGCGGTGAGAATGGAAGGTGGAGGTGGAATTTGATTGGTTGTGAAGTAAAAAAGCACTTGAGGTCATATAAGACTCCATTTTGACGAAAACCAAACGTAAAACACACACAAACCACGAGGCACTTGTGTTAATCTACCTGCTTTCTCCCAGTATGTGGACTGTAACACCAGGAGAAAAAGGACTGTTGATCTGCTATATGCTAATGTAAAGGATGCATACAGCGCATTCATACATGCATTCAGTAATACAGACAGGGGTCGCACAGTGGGAACATTGAGGAGGTTACTGACTGGTCTGGTCTGATACGGTAGTCAGCGGTATTCAAACGTCGCAAGGGACTGTGCTCTCTCCTATTCCTGGTCCTGTTCACCCTGTACACATTAGACTTTTAATACAACTCGGAGTGCCACGTACAAAAGTTTGCGGATGACACTGCTGTTGTGGGCTGTATCAGGAGGGGACAGGAGGAGTACAGGAAATTTACCCACCTGCACCTCAACACCACAAAAACCAGGGAGATGGACTTCAGGAGACTTCAGGAGATCCAGGCCTCAACCGGATCCTGTGACTGTCTGAGGATTGTAAAGACCTACAAATACCTGGGAGTGCAGCTGGATGATGGAATGGACTGGACTGGCAACACGGACGCTCTGTGCAGGAAAGGACAGAGTTGGCTGTACTTCCTCGGAAGGCTGGCGCCCTTTAACATCTGCAAAAAGCTGCTGCAGACTGTCAGACTGTCATGGCAAGTGCCCTCTTGTATGTGGCAGTGTGCTGGGGAAACAGCATCAAGAAGAAGGACGCCTCACGTCTGGACAGGTGGTGAGGAAAGAAGGCTCGGTTGTGGGCTCGGAGCTGGACAGCCTGACATCAGTGGCACAGAGACGGCCGCTGAGCAGTCTTCTGTCAATCAAGTACAATCCACTGCATCTACTGCACAGCATCATCTCCAGGCAGAAGAGCAGCTTCAGTTAAAGTTTGCAGTCACGGCCATGCTCCACTGACAGACTGAGGAAGTCGTTCCTTCCTCATGCCATGCGGCCTTTTAAATTTGTCTCGATCTATCTATTCGATTCGACTCTATCTATCTATCTATCTATCTATCTATCTATCTATCTATCTATCTATCTATCTATCTATCTATCTATCTATCTATCTATCTATCTATTTATCTATCTTTTTTTTTAAGTTTTACTCTGATCATGTAATCCATTCATGTCATTTTTTTTCTTTATTACCTCTGCTTTAAAGGGATCACAGCTGTTTGTGGTAGCAACAGGTAAAGCATGAGAAGAAGTCTGAAGGACCTGTCTGAAGGACCTGCACCAGGCTCCGTCTTTGTATTCAATTCTAAAGTGGCTGATGTTACTATCTTTCTGGAAATAAGGCCTAAATGTGAAGCAATGTATGAAAAGGTGGCAGCTTTTCATTACATTTCCTCTAAAACATATTGTGAATGCTGGTGAATGATGATGAATGAAGCGTAGTAGCAACCACTTAGCATTGTGATTTCTCACCCGTCTTCCTCCTGCCCAATTTGGTTACAAACGAATGAAGTTCTATTTTTCACCCATGCATTTCCCAAAAATGTCACTGAACAATCATAGAGTCGACCGCAAAAAGCGTGCTTGCAGGCATGAACACAATGGTGTCTCAGCAGCGTTTCCTTGACAATTTCCTCTGTTTGAGCTTTTCTCCAAATTCTCTTTTTCTTCTGTGATCAACATCTGTGTCGTTAGATTTTTTGTTTTTTGCGGTGACCTACTGAGCAGACTCCCTCCACCAGTTACGTCGAGCTTGCTAAAAAGAGGGCAGGAAACTACCCTTTTTGTGCTACCCATAGTGACACAGATGCTGGAAACCTGGCATGAAAATGCTGTCCTACTTTTTCCTGAAGATTAGCTTCTCTAATAGTGGTTACGAGTTGAGAAATCGGCTCCGAGATTAGGAAGCAAAAAAAGCATTAGTCAGAATGAACTGCAGCAAGACACAACAGGAAGTTCCCTTGCATGCCTCCCCTGTCTTCACCCTGGCATTGAGCTTGCTGTACACCTCTAAGGCTCCTCTACAGTTCTCCTAAAATGTTTCCTTTAAATGACATTTACTTTAAGCTTTTGGTTTCTCAGGGATGGTTTTATCTCAGGACTAACGTACAAACCAGACCTCAGATGGAATCTTCATGTTCCTGATAGTTTTAGCAGTAGCCCTCAGATTTCTCAGAGCACATCTGTTACAATTTTCCACATGAAATACCTTGTGTTGTTAATAATATTGGTAAAACATCTGAAGTTGCAATGTCTAGCTGGAAAACCAGACTATGGTAAATGCATTAGCAACAGATGGATCAGTGAAGATTGTTACGATCTCTTGCTACCTGCATTTATAACTTTACATGAACTCATAACCTCATAAAATATGAATAGCGACACTCTAAAGAAAAGTTAGGCTTGGAAAGAAAGAGATTGTTGGTACTAATCACAAAAGTGCAATGTGGTGTTTTTGTGCCACTGTTGGGCCCTTAGCCCTCTCTGCTCCAAGAGTGCTATATCATGGCTGCCTAACAATCTGGGATACATTAAAATGAATTTCATTGTTCTGTAATGTATTGTATATGCTACAAAAAAAAAAAACTAGACAGGCCACACCCACAAGTGACAACAGAAGTAGTTGCTACACACCCACACTTTCACCTGCCTGACTTTTCACCTGCTACCATGAGCAGAGGGTTAGCAATAATATTTATTCTAGACTAGCAATGTGCCTGAGCTCTTTACCAACTCAGACGTTGCCCTAATCTACTGGAGGGGCCAAACGTTGGTTAAACCTAAGAAGCCAAAGCAGGTGAATCATCTCCAAGTCCACGGTAATTAATTCACCAAAATCGCATATTGGCAAAGCTAGAACTTTTTTTTTCTTTTTGAACAAGCAGTTGGGGATCTAAAGTTGGAACCTTTTCCATGATGATTGTTGGAACAAATGTTATTATTATTATTAATATTATGATGTCCTCCTTCAACAATTCTGCACTTCTCGCATTTCCCAAGCGGAGAAAAACAGAAACTTCTCCCGAAGGCCTATTTCTGAAGTCACCTGCTCCTAAACATCTGAAAATAAATGTTTGAAAATAAAAGTCCTGGCAGAAGGAAGACATTTCTGGCAGTCTGTCAGTGGAGAAAGGGAGTGACTGCAAGAGTCATGGAGAAAACTGGATGTACACTGGGTGTGTAGTGTAACAGGGTTGGTTTTTGGGTGAGAGTGCTTGGGAGCGTGAGATATTTGATACGATTCAGTGTACTTGCGATCATTGCTGTTCCATGCCACAGTCAGGCCACAAGAATGCTCACAATAGGATAGAATTGTTCACGAGTCACCTGGGGGCATCCAGAAGATGAACGAGTTACATGACTGTCACATGACATTCGTTTTTTCCTATAATCTGGAGAAATGACTGACAATGGTTACCGAATGTTACCAGATGGCGGTAACAGACACTTTTAAATGACGTCATGTTACGAGTTTTGACGAAAGTCACAGTCAGTGCAACAAACAAACTCGGAAAAATCGGAACTCCTGCCACTCCCACAGTAGCTACTCTCTGATTCAATGAACAGCTCAACAATTTAAGTTGTGTGATGCAAAAAGTTACAAAGGAACCACAATGAACCACTTCTGTCCTGGAGATATCACAAGAGGTCCTGACTGCTGAAGTACTGACACTGGAGACTCCTTCCATAAATGTACACAATAAATCTTAAAAATAAAATTCCCGATTTCCTCTATTAGGAATGCTAACCTGGTACACAGAACAAGTACGCTAATATAAACTGGTGATCGCTATTGTCAGAGGTGATGATGGAGAATATGAATTTATACCTTCAGAAATGATTTCTACAAGAACCTGTTTTTATTTTAGACTTTTTACTACATAGAAAATCCTCTCCACACACAGACATGCTGATCTTTTAAGATCTAGGTAACTACCCTTGCAGAAAATTTTCATCTTCTCTTGGTCACAGCGTGCCCCGACATGCCTGCGACGGGCGCAGAGAGACGCAAAGCGCCGCCCATGAGCTCAGCAAAAAGTAGCTCTGAAAACATTGGTGTGTTTTTCTCCCTGCTGAGGGAGAAAATCAAGTGCAAACAGCAGCCACGTCTGAGCTGACGGGGGGAGGAGTCGAGGGCAACGACGGCTCCGCGTCCTGCCATAGAAACGCTGTGTTATCTGGAAAAGGGAGTGGAGAACAGGACCTGCTGGTGTCACACAGGCTGAGTGGCGAACAACCTGATGTGACTTTAATGCAGCTCAATAACCCTCTTGTTTGTGTCGATGTGTTTGCCCGTGCTTTTTAACACACACTTAAGTACAGTAGAAACCTGTCAGACTGCTTTTCTGGTTTTCAGGTAATTATCCTTCCTGCTGGAAGATGAGCAGCAGGACAGGAATGACAGTTATGCTGTCCCCAGGTACGATTTATCAAGTTGGAGCAAGTCGGACTGAAAAAAATCTGCTTGGTATCTGCAGGCGGAGGTGGTTGTGCAGAGCGAGGGAACACCCTCCTGCAGGAAAAAAAAAGTCACAAGAGAACAATTGGAGGAGGCAGTTTCCATTCAGCCCATGTTTAAACACGGAAATCTCTTCTTTTCCTCTCTGTGACCTCGCCATGCGGCGTCTGCAGGATGTCCACTCTGGAGAAGATAAAATGGAGTTGCGACCTACGTTCTTCATGATTCATACCCGGTTCCAAGTTTAGCCCAGGGCCAAGGTTGCACATTGCGGTGGGAACGTTAAGCTGGAGCTCTTTTACACGATTCTCCACAAACACTTTACAATGAGCCAAAACTGGTTCCTGCGGTTTAGATCATACACCTTTTCCGCTTTCTTTAACTGGAGCTCAACCGTTCAGTGGATCTATAGCTGATGATACAGAAAAAAAGCACACCTGAGGCCATATCGTTCTTTCACTTTTTAAAGAACTTGAGAACATCCTGGATTCTCAACATCAATCCAGTCAGTTTAAACCCTACCCTTTAAAGACCTCAAAGTAGGATTGAGGCCCGGGACATGGTGTTTGGGAGCGAGTGGAATGTGGCTTGCTTTTGCAGTCCTGCGGTGTCCCGCCCTCGAGCCACACCCACCTCGAATCCACTGGCTCTGGAATGCACCGTACTCATGATCACAGTTTCTGCCTACACGCCACCACGCTTTACAAAAACGCCCCAAAACACCAACGGGCTCAAAGCAGACTCTTGTGCGCCACTCGCATCTGAAACGAGACCATAGTTAAGAACAGAGCACGGCATTAAAGAACTCCACTCAGGTGGGAAAGCCCCTGAGGGTCATTCAGAAAAATTCTGGTAGTAGTCGTAAGGTGAGAAGGCTGAACACTGTTAAAATTAAAATTTCACAAAGTAAAACTCGGCAGCTATCAATTAACAAAACCTCCCATAAAACCACCACAGACGGGCAAATATTATAATAACACGCATTTCATTCATAAAATAGATTTTTATAAAAGTTCTATCAATAAAATGATCCAATCTTTGTTCTTGACTCTGAGACTGTGTCTTCTGTCTGTACACACAAGTAGTCGCCCAACAACCTTTTGATGACATAACTTTTGTTTGGTTTGTTTTTATCCCAAAGACTTTCGAACACTTGACACCAACGGGACGAAAAGACACCGAACGATCAGCTACGAATAAATCACAGGATGAAAGGGGAAGAAAAAAGAAGTGTGTATTAATAGCTCAGAAGGTTTACCTGCTGGAACCGGAGTGCAGCACCATCCTAACCGTACATGCTCTTCAACAATTTCAGCAAACACACAAACACACACAGGTATCCGTCTATTTCTTTGTCTTTCTTCTTTTCTTCTCTTTCAAGGTCCTTTTGCCTTTAAGAGTGTTGCGTCCCTGTCTGCTTCACAGCTTTATCTGTCCACCTGGGGCTCAAAGTTCCAGTGCTGGTGTGTGTGTGTGTGTGTGTGTGTGTGTGTGTGTGTGTGTGTGTGTGTGTGTGTGTGTGTGTGTGTGTGTGTGCGTGTGCGCGTGTGCGTGCGCTAGAACTTTGTGCCGGTTTCAGCCTGCCTCCTCCGTCTGCACTCATTTCCTGTTCCACAACCCAGAGCACACATCATAGCCACAAAAGAGAGAGAGAGAGAGAGAGAGAGAGAGAGAGAGAGAGAGAGAGAGAGAGAGAGAGAGAGACAGGAAGAGAAATAGAGAGTGACAGAAAGTTAAATAAAGTTCAGAAAAATATAAAAGACTATTTATTGACTATATTTACTGTGCTATAAATGACTATTTTATTTGATCTGTTTCTGTACTCATCTTTTATTTTCTCTTGTTTTTTTTATAATAAATTTTTTTGCTTCACGTGCAAAAAAATGTCACTCAGCAACATGTGACTTTTTGCCATAGCTGCATTACTCAGAACAGGAAATCCATCCAGGCTGGAAAAAACACAATGCTCATTAACGAGTGAAATTCGACATGCATGAATGTCATGAATTTGAAGATGGTGTTACGATGATGATGGTTCAGTGGTTAAAGCTTTGAGTTGCTGATCATAAGGTTGGGGGTTCAAGCCTCAATACTGCCAATCTGCCACTCGTGGGCCTCTTAACCCTGCCTGCTCCAGGGGGCGCTGTAACATGGTTGACCCCGTGCTCTGACACCAGCTTCCTGACAACCTGGGATAAGTGAGAACCAGGGGGTGGGAGTTCAGGCTCTGGGTTACTGGTTGGAAGGTTGAGGGGGTCAATCCGCAGTTATGCTAAGCTGCCACTGTCGGGCCTTCGAGGAAGGCCCTTAACTCTTTGTGCTCCAGAGGTGCTGTATCATGGCTGACCTGGTGCTCTGCCCGCAGCTTCCCAACATTGTTGAGATATGCCAAGAAAGTATTTCACTGTGACCAGGAAAAATCACCCTTATAAAGCATTGTTGTTCTGTCCAAAAAGCATGTGATGAGTGCGTTATTTACACAAAGTAAAAAAAAAAGGATTTCCCAGGATTTTTTTACATTTGCTTGAACTTTATATATTATTTTATTGTGTTGTTAATACTTTACTGTTTGGATTTTGCCTTGGTGAACTTCTGTTAATATAACAGTATTAGAAACTCCATTATATGGTTACTATATTAAACACCTTACACACAAATTTGGAGCCACACAATTCTATAGGACGTAGTATTCTAGAGGCACTACTACGAATTTTTCACTTCACTTGAACTAGGAGACCCAAACCTGTTCCAGCCTGACAATGAGCCTGTGCACAAAGCCAGTTCCATGAAGATATGCTTTCCATGGGTTGGAAGATGTGGAAGGTCTCCTGCTATTGAGCTCCAACATTATTGAACACCTTTGAGATGAATTAGTTTGAAGCTGTCCGCACCCCAGGCCTCCTCACCTCACCTACATCAGTACCTCACTTTATTAACACCCCAAACGATCACATGATTGAATCTCCACAAATCACCAATTGGAGACTACATGTGGAATGGGATGTTGAAGCACGTAAAGATCTTATGGTCAGGTGTCCACAAACTTTTGGTTTAAAAAGTGTATAATAAATGCAGTAAATGCACCATCTTCAAGTGAAACAAAGACAAGTATGGTGGCCTGGAGGTACAAAAAACATAGCAACAGCAAACCCAAAAACATGAGCATTACCTTAAAATAGAAAGAGGAGGTTCTTATTAAACAGCACACGCTCGCTGCTTATTGGCCGTAGTGTGCGTCAGTCCGAGAGCTGGATGATGTTATCAGGAAGGAGAAATTTAATGTTTAATTGAACCCCTTTTGCAATTTGAAAATTAAAAACCACTTTTTTAGCATAAAGTTATTAATAAATTGTAAACAGATCTGTGGAGAAATAATAGTGAGAATCCCCTCAGAAATCTCTATACATCTGAAGCATAAAAATGCACACAATTTACACTGTGTATTATAATACTGTATAAAAATGTGTATTTCATGTCAGTAATGATCAGGTGATGCATAATAATGATCAAGTGATGCATAATAATCAGCCTGTTATGTATAATAATCAACATATGATGTAACAGCTGATGTATAATTATAAGAATGTGATGTATAATAATAAAAATTATGTATAATAATGAACATGTGATTATATACGTATAAACATGTGACTTATAATCACATGCTTATTATTATACATCACATGCTCATTATTATACAGCGCATGCTCATTATAATACAAGTATGAGCATGTGATGTATAATAATGAGCATGTGATGTATAATAATGAGCATGTGATTATATAATAATGAGCATGTGATTATATAATAATGAGCATGTGATGTATAATAATGAGCATGTGATGTATAATAATGAGCATGTGATTATATAATAATGAGCATGTGATTATATAATAATGAGCATGTGATGTATAATAATGAGCATGTGATGTATAATAATGAGCATGTGATTATATAATAATGAGCATGTGATTATATAAGTATAGACATGTGATTATATAAGTATAGACATGTGATTATATATGTATAAGAATGTGATGTAAAATAATGGGCATGTGATTATATAATAATGAGCATGTGATGTATAATAATGAGCATGTGATTATATAAGTATGAGCATGTGATTATATAAGTATCAGCATGTGATTATATAATTATGAGCATGTGATTATATAAGTATGAGCATGCGATTATATGAGTATGAGCATGTGATTATATGAGTATGAGCATGTGATTATATAAGTATGAGCATGTGATTATATAAGTATGAGCATGTGATTATATAAGTATGAGCATGTGATTATATGAGTATAAGCATGTGATTATATGAGTATGAGCATGTGATTATATAAGTATGAGCATGTGATTATATAAGTATGAGCATGCGATTATATGAGTATAAGCATGTGATTATATGAGTATGAGCATGTGATTATATAAGTATGAGCATGTGATTATATAAGTATGAGCATGTGATTATATGAGTATAAGCATGTGATTATATAAGTATGAGCATGTGATTATATAAGTATGAGCATGTGATTATATAAGTATGAGCATGTGATTATATAAGTATGAGCATGTGATTATATGAGTATGAGCATGTGATTATATGAGTATAAGCATGTGATTATATGAGTATGAGCATGTGATTATATAAGTATGAGCATGTGATTATATAAGTATAAGCATGTGATTATATAAGTATGAGCATGTGATTATATGAGTATAAGCATGTGATTATATAAGTATGAGCATGTGATTATATAAGTATGAGCATGTGATTATATAAGTATGAGCATGTGATTATATAAGTATGAGCATGTGATTATATAAGTATGAGCATGTGATTATATAAGTATGAGCATGTGATTATATAAGTATGAGCATGCGATTATATAAGTATGAGCATGCGATTATATGAGTATGAGCATGTGATTATATAAGTATGAGCATGTGATTATATGAGTATGAGCATGTGATTATATGAGTATAAGCATGTGATTATATGAGTATGAGCATTTGATTATATAAGTATGAGCATGTGATTATATAAGTATGAGCATGTGATTATATAAGTATGAGCATGTGATTATATGAGTATAAGCATGTGATTATATGAGTATGAGCATTTAATTATATAAGTATGAGCATGTGATTATATAAGTATGAGCATGTGATTATATGAGTATAAGCATGTGATTATATGAGTATGAGCATTTGATTATATAAGTATGAGCATGTGATTATATAAGTATGAGCATGTGATTATATGAGTATGAGCATGTGATTATATAAGTATGAGCATGTGATTATATAAGTATGAGCATGTGATTATATGAGTATGAGCATGTGATTATATGAGTATGAGCATGTGATTATATAAGTATGAGCATGTGATTATATGAGTATGAGCATGTGATTATATAAGTATGAGCATGTGATTATATGAGTATGAGCATGTGATTATATAAGTATGAGCATGTGATTATATAAGTATGAGCATGTGATTATATGAGTATGAGCATGTGATTATATAAGTATGAGCATGTGAATATATAAGTATGAGCATGTGATTATATGAGTATGAGCATGTGATTATATAAGTATAGACATGTGATTCATAAGGCCCTGCTTGGTTTAAGTGAATGTTAATACGATTCTGGATTTGGAGCTCGATTGCAGTGTCTTTGTGATCATGAATAATCTTTATACCAATTTTCTTCCATTCAGTTGGTAAACAGATTCCAGATGTCAGAATGTTTGAAGTTTATTCTCCACATCTGGAACGAAACGTTTAAATGTAATTAGCTTTTTTCAGGTTTTAAACAAGAACTTTATAACAAACTGTCTTATTGTATTAGCGCTAGGTAGCACATGCTAAAGGCTTTAAAACAGTGTATCCACTTTAAATGCCTTTTTTTCACCAGGTGTAGGATTTTCCCCGGCCGCCGCAGATATCTGATTTAAGTAAAGGCTGCATTAATTCGTCACTCTAATCGTGTTGTAATTGACGTTGTAAAGGTTGCAGTTCCCAAAGCCACTGAAATAAAATCTTTAACCTTTTCCACAAGACCCCATGTGGTTTCTAATAATAACCTGTGGTGGTTGAATCGCAGGCACTCGGGCTCTGGTGGCTTTTTCCCTCCCTGCAGTTACCCAAACCCTGCAAGTGTGGCCGAGGAGAAACTGGCGCTCGACTGCAGTCAGTCCTACAAAGACTATTGGGGAGTGTCTTTACCACTAAAACCATAGAAATAGTTTACAAACCCCACCCAGGCAGAATAAAAAGCACACAGTTCTGAATGGACTCTGTACTCTGGTCTGTTAGCATTCAGTGGAATTGTGTAGTTGGAGGATCAGAAGAAACATCAGTCTGCACAAGTCTGGTGGAGATCCGCCAACACACCTATTTCATCGTAGGCAAACATACAGAGAATAATGTTTTAAAAAGCTGCAGAATTGCTGAAATACAATCCCCAGACGAAGGGTTCGATTGAAATCATCAGGCAGTCATGATTTGCTTCATTCTCCTCTGGGAAATATCCATAAAATATACAAAATAAGTTTCTATTTTTGGTTTGAAAATGCGTGACCGTGATGACATGAAGACACTTCTAAAGACAAAAATAAACAAAAATAAGAACCTGAGCAAAATATGCACCTTTAAATCAATTAGTACAAATTGTAGCATAGAAGCAATAGCAAAAAATGATAATAATAATGATATAATATATAAGAATATAAGAATACAACACAATTACCACAGGATTCCAGTAATCCCAGTCACAAAAGGGAGTTTTTCCTTTACCACAGTCGCTCATCAGGGCCAAGCTTACACTTATAAAGAACATCTTATTCATTTTTATCACCACATTATCTGTGTAAAGCTGCTCTGAAATAACGCTCATTATTAAAATACAATAAAAATAAAAAATGAATTGAAAAACACATCAGTCAAACATTTGTGTTAGATCATAAAACAAAAATCGTAGGGCCATTTAGAAATAAATAAACCCATAAAATTTCAAAAACACAAAGGTTTAAAACTCTGTAATGTATATTCTGAATTTATTTATTTCCATCAAGCGGA
The DNA here is from genome assembly GCF_946808225.1 of Silurus aristotelis. NCBI lineage: Eukaryota > Metazoa > Chordata > Actinopteri > Siluriformes > Siluridae > Silurus > Silurus aristotelis. The sequence continues at coordinate 1,982,151 of NC_139594.1, read as the reverse complement.
TGTGCGACAATTGTTAAAAGCGCTACACAAATTAAATTGCATTGAACCAAAACGAAGTCAGGATCCAGTCAAATGTTTTGCTGGTTATTAACTTTGAAGGCTGTACCATTTACATTTATGGCTTTTAGCAGAGCAACATAAAAAAAAAAAAAAGACTTTTGAAGTCTCCATCAATGAATTTCATAAACACTGGTTCACTTGGTTGCAGATTTAAGAGTCAATCGGCTTTAAACTCTGTTGGTGTTCCATGTCACAAGCACAAAAATTCAGACATTAGAAGACTACAAAGGACCGTACACACTTCCTGTTGCTTCTCTGCCCATGTTTCACCAACTGTACATCACTAGTGTGAAGAAACAAGCATCCAAAATTCAGTGGTGAACAGTAATGAAGTAAATCTCTTTTTTTTTTACTGAACTTAAGTAGCTTTTTTGTGTATCTGTACTTTACTAAAGTATTTTTATTCATTTTCATTTGGGAAAACTTACTTCAGTACATTTCAAAATCAAATTTCGTATTTTAAAATTTTGTTCAATCTGAAATATGCTTTATTTTTTGCTCTGCTGCCCTCTAGCTGCCACTACTGAGCACAAGAACAGTGTTTATTATTCAGGTCACTCAGATTTTAAGAAATGTCACAATCTAGTTATTTATTACATTGTATATAAACACCACTTTCACATCTATCTATCTATCTATCTATCTATCTATCTATCTATCTATCTATCTATCTATCTATCTATCTATCTATCTATCTATCTATCTATCTATCTATCTATCCATCCATCCATCCATCCATCCATCCATCCATCCATCCATCCATCCATCCATCCATCCTTCCTTCCTTCCTTCCTTCCTTCCATCCATCCATCCATCCATCCATCCATCCATCCATCCATCCATCCATCCATCCATCATCTATCTATCTATCTATCTATCTATCTATCTATCTATCTATCTATCTATCTATCTATCTATCTATCTATCTATCTATCTATCTATCTATCTATCTATCTATATTAGGGCTGTCAATCTATTCAAATATTTAATCGAGATTAATCGCATGAATGTCACATTTTTATCAGTTCTAAATGTAGCTTAAATTAATACGTTTCGTGTTTTTAATACTCTAATCAACATGAACAAATATTGATGATTTATGCAAATGTATGTTTATTTTTAGTGACACCGAACTCAACATAGAGCATGAAGACTACATATCCTTGTAAACTTTTTTAAAGTAATTGGGTTGTTATAAATGAACTATTGTTATGTTTCCACACGGACGGTTTTAACTGCCGGATGTGTTGCGTCATGGCGGATTTTGGTGTTTGTGTTGCGACTTGGTGCATCGGAAAAACAAATGTAAAGTGATTAAAAATATTTTTCTGTGGAGTTTATTTTTTATATTTTAAAAACATCTGAGTAAAGAAAGGACGGCGTGAATAAATGTGTGCTGCGTTGAAAGTTTGAATTTCGCCTCTCATTTATTTATTTACATTTCTTATAAAAAACAGAACAAACAGAAATGCGCACTGTGGAAATCGTGCGTTAATGAAATTAGTGCCGTTAAAATTAATTTGTTTTACTGGGTTTTTTTTACAGTCCTAATATTATATACATATATAAAATATACACATTTTGCATTTCCCCATGGCTGCACCTTCTTTAGAAAATCTACTTTTCCTCCTAAATGTATATACTGTACCCAAGTTTCCATCACCAAGACAAATTCCTTGTGTGTGACAGCAAACGTCGCAACACAACTTATTCCTATTCTAACATAATAACCCGCTTTAAAAAGCTGAGATAAAGACTGTCTATATTTAAGTTTGAATTCAGCTTTATTTGTAGAGCACTTATCAATGTCTCAAAGCAGTTATAAAGTTATACATAAAAATGAATAATTTCAGCACCTATATAACTTTGTTCCTTATTTTTGTAAGTTTATCCCTGAGTGAGAACAGTGGCAAGGAAAAACTCCTGTCAAGAAGAAGGAACCTTTAGAGGAACCAGAATCCCATCCTCATCCTCATCACTGAATGTAAATTGTTATATAGAGAGTTCTCATTCACTTCATGCCTCAAGTCATTAGAAAAGAGTGAAAGAACTGTTGTTGCTAATCTAAGATGCGATCCCAACAGTGTTAATCGCCTTGGTAGCAAATATAAACCACACTGTGGAACATATTTATGGTGTAGTGATCCGACTGAAAAATCTCAACTCTGTACATTAGTGTGGAAAGTGGTAGCTCAGTGGGAATTCTGATCAGCAGTTTGTCTGAGCACCCACAAGGGGAGCCCTTGAGCAGGGCCCTTAACTCTCAATATATCACTTGTATGAATGAGATAAATGGAAGTCACTCTGGATAAGGGGGTCCGAGAATTGGTGTTAAAGCATTCATTAGAGAATAAAAGAGCTTCTTCTCACCTCTAATAAAACGTGCTGGTATATGTATCAGCTCTGCTACCATCTAAATACCTTTAGGTCTGATTGTTACTCTGAGCTAAACTTACATTTAAAGTGTAAAACACCTGAGTATAAGTGTCTCCCTGTCCTTCTGTCTGTGTCCGGGTAAGAAACAACCGTCTTCCTGTCCAGTAAGAGCAGTTACAGAGTCTTTTCCCCTGGACGGGGATCTCATTTCCTGCCAGAGATTCACGCATCCTCCTAATGAGCTCATGCAGGAGTGAAGGCTAAAGTGTGTGTGTGTGTGTGTGTGTGTGTGTGTGTGTGTGTGTGTGTGTGTGTGTGTGTGTGTGTGTGTGTGAGTATGTGGTAAATGAATTGTATGTACGTTTTACAGCTAACAGAACTCAGTGTATAAACTTTGTAAAAACAATAATTGCACCTCTACATTAGTCTCGTCAGCTTCTGCAGAATCGACATTTACAGACGAGGATCTTTACTTTTCCAACTTCAATCACCATCTCTCTCTCTTTTTCTCTTTTTCTCTCTCCCACACTTACATACACATGCACACACACACACACTAACCTTCACTCATCATAGTGACCTCATCATATCATATCATATCATATCATATCATATCATATCATATCATATCATATCATATCATATCATATCGTTACGAGGGTGTAACAATACACAACATTCACGGTTCGTTTCAATACAGATTTTGGAAAAAAAAACATAAAACTGCTTGTCATATTTTTATTACCGCAGTTTATTAATTATTAACATTTACATTAACATTAACATGTTAACATCAACAGTTTACATTTTTTTTTTACTATTTTAAATAAAATGCCTGCTTGGTTAAATAATCTATCAAATTATATTTTACTAATATAATAAAAAAGAAAAAATATATAAAAATACAAAAATAGAATAAATCAAATGAACACAATAAACTATTATATCGATTAGTAATTAGTAAAGTTTAGTAATTAATTTGGCACAAATTAAATGGATTACATTAATAAAAAAATCTGGAATATGGATGCTTCTTAATAAATTATTTGTTTTATATTTAGATTAGTCATCTATTTAATAATTTTTAATTGTATAGCACTTTCAGCAGTAAACATTGTCTCAAAGCAGCTTTACAGAGATAAAGAGGTTATAAAGCAGTATAACAAATTGCATAAGTTTAGTGCCTATGGGATTGTTCCTTATAATTGTAAGTTTGTCCATAATGAGCGATTCAGTGGCGACTGGGGCAAAAAAGAAATGTCCATTCATTACAGATCATTGTTGATGGCGTGAACTGTCCAGTGATAGGTGCTGAAATGCAGAACTGTTCATGCAACCTGCGGTAGAAGACTGTTAATATGGTTGTTATATCTATCTACAACAAACAACTAAATATAACCCTGAGAACAAGACAGTTACAGGCAAATAGTCTACTGTTTAACTGACCGGAACTGACCAGAGCACACTGTTTCTTTAAATCCCTGAAAGTCTAAAGCAACATTAAAAACTCCTACACATAGATCTACATTAAAACAAGAATGACGAAGAAGGTCATCTTCCCCAGCTGAGGGTTCTGACCTTAGTACTAATGCTGACATGAGAAGAACATGTAATGAACAGAAATGAACAGAAATGACGTCCACTTCGAGGATAAAACAAATTCAATTAAAAAAAAAATTTCAGGTTTTTTTTTTTTTAGCTCTGAGTAAAGAAAGGACATCATGAATAAATGTGTGTTGCATTGAAGGTTTTAATTTTTAAGAAATATTATTTAACAGAAATGTGCGCTGCATTAATCGCACGCTAATATAATTAGTGCCGTTAAAATGTATTTGCGGATATATATATATATATATACTGTATATATATGGATCATGTGGAGTGTGGACATTTGACCTCTTTGAGTGTTTAAAGGCTCTGGCATGGAGAAGCTGGTGTTGGATCTGTGATGATCACAAATGTTGAAATATTTCAAGAGTTGCTCAGTAGCTCCCGGTTCAATAACCACAACTGACTGTAAAAGACTGTAGAAAGAACATCAGTCATAATCACACACTCCAGTGCTCATGTTAGTTCTCACTCTCCAGTGTTCTGTAGTGTTTAAAGACTATAATCACACTCTTGATGTCACCAAATGAGGATGAGGTTCTGCTTTTGAGTCTGGTTCCTCTCAAGGTTTCTTCCTCATAATGTTTAATAGAGTTTTTCCTTCACCACAGTCTCCATGCTGCTCATCAGGGATAAACACACATCGTTCACCTTCACTGTTACATTCTGTAAAGCTGCTTTGAGACGATGTGTGTTGTGAAAAGCGCAATAGAAATAAACTTCACTTGACATCTATAATGTCTCTGAACGTTGGCAAAACTAAAGAGATGGTGTTGACATCAGGAGAGCAAAAAGTGCCCATTCCTTACTGATCATCGATGGATCCTCTGTGGAGATCGTCAGAAGCACCAAATTCCTTGGTGTTCATCTGTTGAAGAACTTCACCTGGTCACCAGCTCCATCAGCAAGAAAACCTAACAGCATATCTACTTTCTGAGAAGGCTGAGGAAAGCTCATCTTCCTCTCCCCATCCTAACTATGTTCTACAGAGGAACCACTGAGAGCATCCTGAGCAGCTGCATCACTGCCTGGTTTGGGAACTGCACCGTCTCGGATTGCAAAACTTTACAGAGAATCGTGAGGACGACTAAGAAGATCATCAGAGTCTCTCTACCCTCTATCACGGACATTTACATCACACGCTGCATCCACAAAGCCAACAGCATTGTGGACAACCACACACACACACACCCTTCACACACCCCACACACACCCCTCACACACCCCTTTTTATTCTCTCTCGCACATTGTACTGTATAACATAAAATACAGAAGGTTTACTGGCGGTGCCAGTTTGTGTTTTGTGTATTTGTCCCACACTGTCCTGCGTTGTCTGTCTGGCACTTACTTTAGCTCGGTGTTCTGTTATGTAGCTTTATGTTGTTTTATGTAGCACCAAGGTTCTAGAGCAGGGGTGTCCAGTCGTTTCCACAAAGGGGCCGGTGTGGGTGCAGGTTTTCATTCCAACCAACCAATAGTCACACCCGAGTGTCATTAAAAATGAAGATCATTCGATTTAAACAGGTAGAATTTGATGTGGATTTGCTTGGTTGGAATGAAAACCTGTGATTGGACACCCCTGTTCTAGAGGAACGTTGTCCCACTTCATTGTGTACTGTGTTTATATATATATATATATATGGTTGAAATTACAATATTCTTCTTGACTTGAAGCTGCACATTGACTACTTTAAAATATATACAAGTTTCATTCCTACAATATTGTCCCTCAAAACTAACAAGATGCAAATAAAACTAAACGAATCAACAGTAAAGAGATGAGAAAATGTTAATTATTCTATATATATATATATATTTTTTTTTAGATAGTCAACTAATTACTAAAATCATGTATGTAGTGTACAAGTTCATCCAAACCACACACCTGAGGATAAAACGTCTTTTTCATCTTTGTCCAGTTTGGGAGACACTGTGTCCTCTGAGCTGGTTTTGTCCTCACCGCGATTGAAAAGAGGGACAGTTTGCGATACTGTATCTGTCCTGTCAGCTCAAACCAGCTGTCCATCCTCCTCTGACCTCCCTCATCATCCATCCACACGTAGATGTGGTTCTGCTGCTTTGAGACTGCGCATTAAAAACGCCTATCAAAAGCAGTTCCTGCAGTTTCACAGCAGATGTTTTCCTTCTCTCATGATGTTGGAGCTGAACATGACTGAAGCACTCTCTCTCTCTCTCTCTCTCTCTCTCTCTCTCTCTCTCTCTCTGCCTATGAGAATTAGATGATCGCATACACGCAAAAACGTGCAAACGTGCGCACGTGTTCCTAACACAGTACAGAGTGAACATAATTAACTCTTCATGCGGATTGGTCAGCGTTTAGTAAGAGCTGCAGTACTTATTTTTTCCCACACGGTGGCACTAGAGATGTGATCAATTCGGCCAAATCAGCTTTTTAGGACTTACATCTTGAGTGATTTTTTATTATTATTATTATTATTATTATTATTATTATTATTATTATTATTATTATTATTATTATTATTATTATTATTATTTTATTATAAATTAATGTTTGTCCTGGAACATAAATAGCTATTTTTAAGAAGGTGCAAGTGCTTAGAATTTATTTAATTTAATTTAATTAAATTTAATTTAATTTAATTTAATTTAATTTAATTTTATTTTATTTTATTTTATTTTATTTTATTTTATTTTATTTGGGAGGAGCTTACAAATGTTTTGACCATTATATTCGATTATTCACCTTATTTTCTTTTTTTGGTCCCCAGGGCGATCAACAGTTCAAACCAAACCCAATTTCTACAAATCATTGCAAATTAGACTTAGATTTTAGTTCCATAAGCAACAAGAACTACGTGCTCCTTGTGTATTTTCTGGGGTCTGATTCAGCAAATCAGACGACGAGATCTGACGAGACAGGCTTTTACCAGCCACTACGTCAAGCCATGACATGTACTTCCCAACACACACACACACACACACACACACACACACACACACACACACACACACACACACACACACACACACACACAGATCATTTAATGCCACTACATGTTTAAGATTGTAGAATAACACATTGTGTAATACAAATATGTTTTAATGTTTGTTTGTTTTGTTTGTGTATTTGTTTGTGTGTCTGTTTGTTTGGCTGGTTCCTCCGACACTCTGGTTCCTACGAGTTCGGTTTGTCTTTTCATATGTAGAACCCTTGTCCTTGGTTTACTGGACCAACTGGTTGAAATGACAAGAAATGCCACTTGACTTTTCTCCACACACCTGCGGTAGACCCTTGTCAGGAAATCAAACCTCATCTTTTCTTCTGGGTGCAGCAGACAGGTGAAGCCCCAGTTCCCCGCAACCCTGCTCTTCTTCCAGGGCAATCCGGTTTCTGAGGGTATAAAGCCTCATGTTCCTTCTGTTCATCATCAGGCTTCAGATTGATCATTCTTCATCTATACATCACCAGACCAGAACACACAACACACAGCATGCTGATTACTCTGTATTTGTTTCTCTGTATTTGTATCACACCGGCTGTGTTTTCACCATGCAGCGACCAGCAGGAGCGAAAAAGAAGACAAGAAATCATCTCTAAACTCTGCAGCCTGGTAAGAGCTCCTAACATCTCCTGAAATCAGGATAAGATTTATAACATCATCCTCATTTACATCATCATACTGCTAAGAGCTGAGAAAAACCCCGTTTTATTATCGTCACCATCACCCCCCAAGACTGTTCTATATTTAATAATAATAATAATACTAAGAGAAGAAGAAGAAGAAGAAGAAGAAGAAGAAGAAGAAGAGGAAATTGATTTGCAATGTACAGTTTATAATGACACATAACCCGTTATGATTGCAAATGACTCAACATTGCTTTTCTAATTTTGTTGTTTTCCAAACAACATAAACAAAATCATATTTTAGATAAATACTGGTTGTTGTTGTTGTTGTTGTTGTTTAAGGGTGAAATGAGACCAGTGAGATGCAAAGGCGAGGCAGAAAATATGAAGGTCCTGAGTCCAAAAATCTCGAAACAGGTGAGAACATCTAAGTCTGTATATGTTTGAGGTTTATTTTGTGAAAAAAAACAACGGAAACATTCGATAAGTCAAAAATAAGTCTCTTATACTATATAATCTTGAGTTATGATTAGAGTTTTGTTTGGTCATTTTCGAGTGTTTAAGTCTTACAATTGTGTTCCTGCTGTACCCGAAACCCTCAAGAGCCCACCTTTAAAACCTTCACCTTAGTACCGTCAGTGTCCAATTCGGGGCGTATCGAATATTTAAGGTCCAATTAAGAACCAATTAAGGTTTCACTTTATTCACGTGACCAAGTGAATGATGCTTATAAATAGTACACTACATGATAAAGGAAATACACAAGTGTATAGGAAGATATCATATGATCTGAAGGCGAGATCACGTGATCCCAATTTTGTCCAATTCGTCATTAGGCAACAGGATGTTTTTAAATGTATACATTTTTTAATTGCTTTTTTTCTCCGATGTCCGTTTTGATCCACTTCTTGGCGTGGACAGGAAGAGATCAGACTGCCGGTGTTGGAAATGTCATTTCGGATCCTGTCTGATCTATTGATGAAGAACCCGTCCAGCGAGTGGAAGTCCAGCGACCTGCATGTCCTACAGCAGTTACTCGGACACCAGAGACAGTTCTATGCGACATGCGTAAGCGTTCACACACCGGTCTCATGTCAATTCGGTTTATTTTTAGCAACACATTTAATAAACTGGGGGTCTACAGGACATTCATAAGATTGATGAATAAAGAAGGACGTGTGCCCCCTTGTGGTGGTTTGTGTGAACGCCTTTCTGACAGGGATGTAATTAGTAAGTTGGTGGTCTCAGAGGGTCTGGAGAAAAGCAGAGTAAGTGTGAATACAACGCTGGTAATGTGAACACGTGACTGGAAAAAAAAGTTAAATGGACTTGAGAATTGGATTGAGTTCCGTTGAAACAAATGTTTTGATTCAATTTAACATGAATTCGGGATCAACGCTTTTCCACTGCATTATTTTAGAGTTCAATTGTAATTTCATAAACTACAGTTATTTATTCGCGTCATTTCTATTATTGTGTGTGTGTGTGTGTGTGTGTGTGTGTGTGTGTGTGTGTGTGTGTGTGTGTGTGTGTGTGTGTGTGTGTGTGTGTGTGTGTGAGAGATTATTATATATACTGTGGGTGGAATGTAAGTGGGAACTGAAAACTCTCGAGACCGGAAAGTTCCTGACTCTTGACACTGTTTCCATGTTAAAAAAATCTTCTCCAAAGCCCTGATTACACGCTTTTCTCTGTTAATCAACGCTGTGTTTTAAAACCCTGTTTATGAGGCGTGAACATGTAACTATACACCTTCCTGTGAATCCACTGTTATTATAGTAATACCTTTATAAACCTTATATTTCCCACCTTTAGTGTATGTGTGTATATATATTATTATTATTATTATTATTATTATTATTATATTTTTTTCTTTTTTTTTTTTTACTTTTTTTTTTTTACTTTTTTTTTTTCTTACTTTAAAAGCCTCTAGGAAGCTTTTAAAGTTTGACTACATTTGTATTTGTATTTTGTATTTTTTGCTAAACTAAAAGAAGAGAGAGATACTCTTGATCTTGATCCTGACTGTATCAAGAAATGGATTTTGTTCTTTTCCAGCGGCAAAAAAATATATTATTATTATTACTATTATTATTAGTAGTAGTACTAGAAGTATTTATATTTATTGCTGTTGTTGATGATGATGATGATGATGATGATGATGATGATGATGCTGAATGATCTGATTTGTTTGTGTCGCAGTATCCGGTTGCCAGTTCCACTCATGCTGAAGTGGAGAAGTGGAGCGCTTTCTGGAGCAGTCTGACTGATTATCTCACAGAGAAGGTGAGAATGTCTGCGGCTGCAACTCACCAGAGACATTTCATTCTTCATTTTCCTTATGTTGGTTTTAACTTCTTTTTTTCTTCTCTTTTGCTGTTTTATTTCACCGCAGAGTTTCAGCTCGTGCGCGTGGGAAAGCTCGCGCACAGTCATTCTGCATGTCATGCGCGGTTTCTACATATACACTACAAAGTCTTCAATCAAAATCTGTTAACATCTATCTATCTATCTATCTATCTATCTATCTATCTATCTATCTATCTATCTATCTATCTATCTATCTATCTATCTATCTATCTATCTATTTAATTAAATTGGACATTTTTTAAACTATTTATATAAATATTTATTCAATAAAATGTTTTCATTCATATACGTGTTTGTGTGTCTCTACGTAATGAACAAATCTTAGTCTTGCTATTCCAATTCACTACTAAATCTCACAAAGCCTCTAGAAAAGCATGCCATGTAGGAACTTTGCTTTGTTTGTTCCCCAAGGTAGGGGTTCATAGAATTCCTTGAGAAAAAATTTTTTTTTTAAGAATATCCCTAATGATCATGTCTGAGATTTCAGTTGCTACATAAGCTATCATTAGAGCTCAATCATGTTTTCAACCTTCTTAACTACTCATTTGATAAAATAATGAAAAAATGGACCAACACTCCTCACTTTATGGTCTACCTTATGACTTATCTTAGTCTCCATCCATTCTTGACACTTCTCAGTTCTGGCACCTGGGTTATAGAAGTTCCACTTGATGTTCAAACAACTGATCCGCTAACAGTCTTCAAACATAATCTCTTCCTGTGGAGTTTTAGACTGGTGTCATGATTACTATATGTCCTATACTAGAATATGAATGTATTTATTGATGGAAAACTCAATGCTATAAATGGAAATGGAACAGTCTGTGTCATATTTATATCACTTCCTGACTGCAGTTTAAATTAAACATTTGTATTTCATGTTAAGGTCAAAAAAACTCACAAAAAAAAACGAAAAAAAAACATAATATTGACAAGAGCAGGAACGACCACTATCATTGTCCCTTATGCATCCAGTCATAAATGAAATACAGTGTATTCAGAAAGTATTCAGACCTCCTTCACTTTTTTCGATTTTGTTATGATATGGCAATCATTCAGTTAGATTTTGTTCTCATTAATCTACACTCAGTACCCCATAATGACAAAGTGAAAACAGGCTCGAATCTTTTTGAGCATGATGCAATCTGCTTTGCACACCTGCATTGGGGCATTTTCTGCCATTCTTCTACTCTGAATCTGGGCCTGGTTGGATGTGGAGCATCAGAAGACATTTTCAGGTCTCTCTAGAGATGTTTAACAGGGTTAAAGTCAGGGCTCTGGCTGGGCCACTCTAAGACATTCACAGAGTTGCCCCTCAGTCACTCCTACCTTGTATAGGATGTGTGTTTAGGGTTGTTGTCATGTAGGAAAGTGAACTTTTGACCCAGACTTTTCTCCATTTAGCTTTCCCTCAACCCTGATTTGTTTCCCATCTCTATAAAAGATCTCCTGAGCTACCACTTCCCACTTGTGCAACCAGTCAATGGGCCTAATGAACCAACATGGCTTCAGGTTCCATCAGGTTCTTGGTCCCATCTCTTTTTAAGGCCCTTCTCCTCCAAATGCTCAGTTTGGCAGGGTGACCAGTTCTGTCAAATGTCTTTCATTTGAGAATTATGAAGGCCACTGTGCTCTAGGGTTGAACCATGTCTCTAAATTCTGCATGCAGTTCCTTTGACCTCATGGCTTGGTTTTTGCTCTGATTTACATTGTCAGCTGTGAGGCCTTCTATAGAGAGGTGTGTCCAATCATGTTCAATCAATTTCATTTACTACAGGCTGACTCCAATCAAGGTGTAGAAACATCTCAGCAACAATCAAGAGATCTTGGAGGCACCTGATTGTATAAATTTAAAGACAGTCCAAAATTCTGTTTTGACTTTGTCATTATGGGGGACTGAATGCATATTAATGAGAATTTTCTTCTGGATGATTGTGGTATCACACTACAACATAAAAAAAAAATCTTTAAAACGGTGAAAACAGTCTGGATATTTTCCAAATGTTCTGTATATGAAAATGATCCCCTGATATACATTCACATGATTTGCACTCATTAGGGGAAATTGTGATCTTACTTTCTTTTTTTTTTTTTTTGTGTCAGATGGACAATAATTTATTTGATAACTACTGGTCTCCTGGAATTAAAAAAAAAAAACCCCACCAATTAAACAGCAGTTGAAGTTTTGCACTTCTAATGTCTTGCTGATGAGACCGGGCAAGTGAAAACGGGCAGACTGTTTTAAACCGGCAGAAAAACTACACTATAAACACTGTGTACAACTGTGCTGAGCAGAAAAGCATTTCTGAATGCACCACATATCAAAACCTAAGATGGATAGCCTCAGGTCAGATCATTCTTGATGTCTGCAGAGGTACATACATGGAAAGGTCCAAATTTAACCTTAACATCATGAATCTATGGATCTAGCTTGCCCTGTGAAGCCTGGTGGAGGTGGTTTAATGATATGGGGGATGTTTTAGGCCTGTTTATGTCAATTGTTCAGGGCTTGAATGCAAAAGAATACACCATGTCAAATCAGACATGCTATTATACCTCTAAACCAGCTCTGAACCAGTATCACTCTTAACATTTCTGTCAGTATACTTTTTATTTAAAGAACATGCAGAAAATGTAAGTAAGTACATGCTAAGTAAATGTTCCCGACCACATAAAAAGCTTCTCGAATGATTCTACATGTTTTGTAAGCTGCATGTTAGTGTTGAAGTCAGCATTAGTTTCCTGAGTGAGGCAGGGGAGACAAAAGACGACCACAAAACTAACCACACGTATTCTACATAACTCAGCTAATAACAGGAATACCTCATCTCAACAAATAAGAATGGAAGAATTTACAAAAAGCATACAGCAATTTATTTTTTTTTTTAAACCAACCAGCGTTTTGCTGCCATATGCCCTCACGTACACACAAACGACTCAAACATTCACACTGTTGAACATGAACATTGATGAATAGTTGAATTATATTGTATTATAAATAAACAAACTTCATAACTGAGCAAAAATAGTTTTTTTTCTAATCAGAACAGCAGATAATCAACTTGCATTACAATCTGACAGGCAAGTTATTCATATGATATATGAAGTTGATTGTATAAAAATCAGAATAATTAGGACGAGGGACACTTGTGAAAGAGGGTCTGCCAGTTTGACCAGCTCGGTCTGTGTTTATAGGAACTGGTTACTGGTTAGATTGTTTTATAGTTGATGATTTTCTTTTTTGCTTGTGATACATTAAAAAAAAAAAGTCCTAGTGGAGTGTCTCAAAAGTGCCATACTTACTGTCAAATGGTACAAAAAGCATCACGATGAACACTCGCTTTCCCAGGTAATGATCTTACTGTTCGAGTTTTCGGGAAATTTAGCCTCTGGTACTTTCTATGATCATGGAAACCAATCTGAGCAATAGACCAGCTCTAATTTCCCCAATAAATCTAAACCCTTATGAGAAGACACCACTTCCTCTCAGAGAACAATTACTTAGAAAAACACGATATTAGACAGCACATTTTCCTGTCTCTGACTCTGTCTTTAAGGGTACTTTTAAAAGAATTTGAGCTTTAAAAACCACATACCTGTAATCAAGTTTTAGGTTAAACACAGTTTGGACAAGTTTTTACATTTTTATGCTGATTAGAAGACCTGCATATTTTACAGTGTTTTAAAGGATGTATCTATATATACACACACACACACACACACACACACACGCACACACACACGCACACGCGCACACGCACACACGCACACGCACACGCACACACGCACACACCCACTAGATTGCCAAAAGGTTGCGAACACCTGATTTTTCCTTCCATATGCGTTTTTTCTCCAGACTGTTACCTCAAAATGCATAATTGTATAGGATGTATTTTAATGCTTTATTATACAATTTTGCCTTTACTTCATTTTGGAAACCCAAACCTGTTGCAGCATGGCAATGTACCTGTGCACAAAGCGAGGTCCATTAAGATCTGGCCTCCTCACCTCACCTACATCAGTACCCGACTTTACTAACACCCTTGTCTGATGAACAAAAAATGCTACAACTACACTCCAAAATCTAGTGGATCATCTTCTCACCATAGTGGAGGGAATTATAAGAGCAGTATGTATATATAAATACAGTCTCATATCTATAGACATTTTTCAAGAACGTTGTTTCCACGCCCGGTACTGGTTCGCAACCGGTGCATTGGGATCTCTGTTTTAAATATCCTGTTATTAATATTAATAATACATCGTTACATTGCATACAGGTCAAAGGTTCTTAATTTAACTGAAGGAACAATGAAGTATTTATCCTTTGGGAATGAAAATGTAAATGCAACACGGGATTTTTAACTGTGTCTAAATAATGGCAGATTTGATGTCATTGGATTTTGTTGTGGTTTTATTTTTGGTGAAATTATCCATCCTGTTAGAGCTGCAGCATTAGTGACATGTGAACGTGCTTTTCGAAAAAAATGAAAGTAGACCTGATTTCCTGAGAAATCAAATGCGCTTTCTGGCTTTAGCTTGAAAGAGCTGCGAAAGCATACAGTCCTATAAAAGACAATTCGAGCAGACCTGAATGCATTGCAGGTTCAGACACCAGACCTCCAGGAGATCTTCTGTAGATAATTTCTCGACCTGCTTCAATCAGAATGAAGGCAATGGTAAATGTGTGGGGTTTTATCCTGCTAACTCTCTGCTCCTGTAACTGCACACCTGGATGCACCTGGGTGAAAACGCAGAACAGAGCAGCTCAAAGCAACTTCCAGGTTTTAAGCAACAGCTCGATTTCACATCTGGAACAAGCCGTGAGTTAAAAACCGAGTCATCGCAGTCTTGAAGTGATTCCAGTGCGACTCACTGCCTCATTTTACACAACCTGCACAAAATATACATATCTATTATCTTTATTTTGATTTTATTGTGTGTGTGTGGGTGTTATATTTTTATAGCAAATGTCCTTGTTTATGCAATCCATCGCTGGCTAGACTTCAGTCAACGCATGTGATATAACTTATCAATACACCAATATTTATTTTTGTTTTAGTGCAAGGCTTCTGTGCATGTTTATAGCAGACTCAGCATGAAATTTCCACACAGACAATACAACCGCATACTCGAACTGCAGGTTAAGTACCGCTTTAGGCGAATAAATACTTATTATTATTATTATTATTATTATTATTATTATTATTATTATTATTATTATTATTATTATTATATGAAATGATGAAATGCAATAACAGTAGTAAAAACATTAATATCTCGGAACTTAATGTTTTACGCTAATTGGCGTTAAACATTTTAGAAAAAATGGAGCAAATCACGTTGAAGATCCATACCATTTAAATCACCATAGTGCTCCACATGTACTTACAGGCAAAGGATCACATACTGTTCATCGTGAAGACCCTGAAAAACATTGAGAAGATCTACAGTGGGAAATACGAGAAGGTGGACTGCGACCAGCGTAAACTGCAGATATTCTTGCTGGATGTGCATCGCCAGATTTTTGAGCTGGAACGATGTGTGAGTCAGCATATCTCAAAACATTTATCATCATCATCATCATCATCATCATCATCATCATCATCATCATCATCATCATCATCATCATCATCATCATTATCATAATCATCCTAATTATTTGGTGTTTTTTTAATCAAAGAAGGAAAATATCGTCCCCACAAAAGTGCTGAAGAAAATATTCAAAAACATGGAAATACATTTCAGAGGTCTGATTTCTCACCTTAAAATCACGGTGAGCATCATGGAGGAGTTCCCTGGTCTGCACCACACTTTCTGTTTCCTTTACCCATGAAAAGCTCGCTCCTTTCTGATGTGAACTTTCTCCATGCAGGACTTCAGTAAAAAAGGTTGGGGTGAGACTGCA
>NC_139594.1:1946222-1961222 GCF_946808225.1 Silurus aristotelis | reverse complement strand
AGTATTTATTACTATTAAAAGCATGCTGGAAAGCAGTGATGGCGCACGCAAAATGTGCATCACGACTGAATGAAATCACACACAGCTCACAATCCCCTCCAGAAATTCACTTGTTCACTAATAAACAAGATTTATATTCAGAGGCGCGCGCAGGTAGCTTCTTTTCACTCTGCAACCGATTAATGGTGAAATATAAGATCAGACCCTATCAGATCAGACAAAATGCTTATTGTTCTGCGATTTGTCTTACTATGGCTACTGATTTGCCTGGTTGTGTTCACACTGTGCTCCAAAGATCGGGAGTCTAAAAGACGAATCAATATCACCCACAAAATCTGCAGTCTGGAACGAGTTTATTCAAGATCAGTATCAGTTCAGTTTCTTAGAAATGTGCGGTTTGGGTCAAAACATCTGTTACTTAATTATAAATAATAGCAAAAAAATGTGTGTGTTTCTCCTGCACGGCAGAATATGGGTGTTAAATAATATAATATAATATAATATAATATAATATAATATAATATAATATAATATAATATAATATAATATAATATAATATAACATAACATATATGTTATATGTTATATGTTATTCCATAAGGAATTAGGGACCCCCATGACAAGTAAGAAATAGACTTATGGGGTCCCCAAGATTATTTTAGTAAAAAAATATATGAGTTACACAACATAAGACTTGACTCAGTTTAAGCACTGGCCGATGCTCTTTTCCAGAGCGACTTAAATTAATCTTATCCATCAAACTGATCAGCTATGGGGTTAAGGACCTTGCTCAGGGGCCCAGAAGTGGTAGAAGTAATGACCTTCTGTTTGACTTGTTTGCCGCGAGTTCTGTGTTAGTATTTTGTTTCGGCGTTTTCAAACTTTCAACTTTACAGGTTTTTTCATATTTTTTCCTCCTTGAATAATCCTGATCAATTGTTTTTTGTCTTCCTGACCTGTGCCTGTAGCTCGTTAACCCGAATATCACTAGTGTTAATTACATTCATTGCCTCCCACAGTTTATCTTAACTCTATTCGCCATTATAAGCACTATGTCGGTTGTGTGTATGCCTTTAAGCACAGGTGAGGACTCGTTCGAGTTGCACACAGTGGAGTTGGAGCTGGAGGCCATGGAGAAACAGTAAAGACTATTCATGTAAAGCAGTCTCAGCTGCAAGAGCGGAAAAAAAATTCACTTGTTCCAGGTAAATATGTGGGTTGAATCTAAAACTTCCAGCACCTCAACTCTGCGTGTTTCCTTGCCCAGACCCACCACACCTAGAAGTGAATTGAAAACAGTACATCTCTCGTTCTCTCTTTGCACTTCACCACTCTGAAATGAGCTTCATGGATTTTCTCCAGCGTTTCTGATTGCAGGCTTTGAGGCACTACAATTCTTGTATTTTTGAACAACAATCCTTCTGAGAGTGTAAGTTCTTCCCTGGAGGTCCAGTACTTCCTTAATACAGGCAGCACACTTCCGATTTGTTTAGGCCAACCTGACTTGACAAGGCAAGTTCCCTTTTAGGAGCTCGAGCTGCGGCGGAACACTTTGGGAACGCCTCTGTCCAATGGAAAGCACAGCATCGTCACGAACAGGAAGCTTTTAAAGCACATGGAGTGAAACCAGCAACAGCTTCTGTTGTTCAGGAAGCACTCTGTGTGTGTTTGTCTGGCAAACATAGGAGCTGTTTAGATCCTTCTTCTGGCAATGAAAGTGACCAGGAAGCTGAAGCATTGCTTCCTTGCGTTCCTCCTTATATACCCTATACTCCTTATATGCACTATATATTGCACTCACATGACAATGTGAATGCTCCACTTTTGGAGAGCACTTTTTGAGGAGCTCGTAGGTGGACCTTGCAGAGGGGAGACTCGACCCTTTCGTCTCCCTCACTTGCCCTGGCCAGTCGTGGACTAGGCATTTTGCCCCTTCAGTCCCAAGATGTCGCTATACAGTATTAAAACATAGCAGGACTGAAGGAGCGGCTATGGGGTGATGCCCCGGATTTAAGAGACGATCGCTAGCTATCATTACCCGGGTAATGCATCATCCCTCAAAGCCCCAGCGCTGGCTTGATGACGTGTTTATGTGTCGCTCCATCACATGATAAATGTGTAATCTGTCTGTGTCTCCAGTTGCCTTATGATAATGAGCTCTGTTGTGTTCTCATGAGTGAATGATTTGATTTGTTTGTGACGCAGTTTCTGGTTGTCAGACTTTGGAGAAGTCTGACTGATTATCTCTCAGAGAAGGTGAGCGTGTCTCTGTGGCTGAGTCTATGCCAAGAGTGTAACATAAAAAGATGAATCTAACTGATTTAGCCTATATTTTAATCAATCTCATGTAACCTATTTACTCCAAGTAGAAATTAAACTGATGGTCTGATATCAACTTATAAGGTAGGATAGGGTCTGACTTATGCTGTGGATGTGTCAATAAAAATAAAACAACCACGTATGAGGCAGATTAAGTCGATTTATTGGGGGAAAAGACCTCGTGGGCCTTAGAAACTGGAGAAGACATGGGAGAGCGATCAAGGTCAGACTCAGGAGGAGGTATGGCAGGATAACACACAGGAGAAAAAAATATCGGTGGAAGATAGAATGTGGGAAGTTGGTGATTTATCAGTAGGAGACCAGTAGGCAGGATATGGAGAAGATGTGCAATGTGGAGAGAAACAGAGAAGAGTTGATGTAGATGCACAAAGGTTGTCAGAATCTTCAGTATCAGTCTGCGACTCCTGGTGGACAGCAGCAGGGAGGTCTGGCGAAGTCTGTGTGCCCATATCATGTGTAAAAGTACGTTGAACATTGCGAGGAAGCATGACGGGGTTATCTGGAACAGTTGAGGTAGATAGATGCTCAATGAATTGTGCAACCTCGGTTGCAGGGGAGAAGAGCTGAAACTGATGATACTGTCTTACTGCTCCTAAGAACTGACCCGGAACATCTGCGAGAAGAAGCTGGGTAAAAAGAATCAATAAAGAGAAGGTGTAAAGGTCAACATCACAAGAACTAGACATAAGATTAATTTTTGCAGGTGATCAAAGAATCAAAGCAGGAACAAGATAATAAATATTATCTCTCAAGGCAACTTATCCTGCACTCAAGACCAATATGACACAGTCAGCTCTAAGGCATATATAACTTTTCTAGCATAAACAAGTAGAACAACAGTTAAGCACATATCAATACAGTATATATACTTCAAGTAGAAGGATATTAGCTTAATGCAATAACAGTAAAATAGAAACAGCAATAGAAATGAAAATAAAAGCAGAAAATTACACATTGCAGGTGCAGGAGAGAAAAAGGCTGCAAAATGGTTGTTTTCCAGGATGAGGATAAAATGAGGGAAAACCCAAGGAAGAGAAGGTTTTATATGAAAGTAATTATTTTTTATTATAACAGAACCAGGCCAAAAAATAAAGGTACTAAGAGAAACAGGAAGCCCAAATATTGAGTCTTAGAGAGGGGGGAAAACCAAGGTCAGGAGATAAGGGGAAATCGAAAATATAGGCGGGAAAGAAGATCTAAAGAAATAAGGGGAATTTGGCGAGAAAGGAAAGTTTAAAAAAAAAAATGAGAAAATGCATCAAAGAAATGCAAAGTGGCATCGGGGTATAAATATGAGAATGTGGAGAAACTCTGTGTGCTTGATCATCTTGCTTGTGATTGAGTGACCACCTTCTACAAGCTCTTTGGAATGTGACTGTAATAAAGACGTTTTGCTTTTTCCTCATCCAAGACTGAAGAGCCTTTATTGGTTTATTGAGGGCTATTTAATTTAATTTAATTTAATTTAATTTAATTTAATTTAATTTAATTTAATTTAATTTAATTTAATTTAATTTAATTTAATTTAATGTTATTTTATTCTATAATTATTAAGTGTGTTACATAGGGAATTACCTACAGCGGAGATCCCACCCGTGATGTCTCCGCTCAGAGAGATGTTCTGAGATTCGACACAATCCATCGAGTGCTTATCTTCTCTGTGGAACTAGAGTCATTCCTCTCAAACATAGCATCGTAGATACTGTGTAGTTGTGACCATGAGCACTGGTTAATATAATGAAACTTTTAGTAGACCGTGCAGAACTTTGTCGTTATACTTCAGGATGGCAAAGAGGCTGAAAAATTTGGTTTTGGTTTTGGTTAACTGTCATGTCAAACATTGTGCCCTAAATATTTTGTTTTATAGTTGTCAAAATAGAAGCCCTCATCCACTCTCAAAGATGAAGACACACACTAAAATATATTTCAGGCTAAAAGTGTTCAAAGCTAACAGTGAAAGTTCTGCTTCTGAAGCTAAGAAATGAAGAATACACTGGTTCTGAAAAATGTTATGTGAACACTGAATTACAAGTCTGACCCCTTTTTTTCTTAGTAATGGATGATGTAAACAGTGATCTTGCTGACTTTATCGGATTTGTGCTACCAAAAATAAAAATTCAAAAGACCTGGTGTTGGAGACTCTCCAGACCTTAGGTGTGGAAACCCTGGAAGATCTGAAATATCTCGAGGAGCCAGATCATGTTAACACCCTATTGAAGCAAGAATTATTTTTTGCACTGATTAAAGTATATTTAATCGTAAGTAAAATTTAAACATTATATACTTACAACATAATAGATCATTTGAATGATGTTAGTTTTGCATAGTGATTAATCGCAAGGGTAATTTCTATTATGTCTCTTCTATCCAGCTGAGAAGAACGAGGCCAGTGATATTCAAGACCTGCTTTTCAGAGCTCAAGCAAAACGAACTGTTCATGTGTGATTAAAAAAACATTCTATTTTTCTAATGATTCCTTTCATTATTAATTAAACAATAGAGATTTATGGGCAGAAGAGCCACATTGAGTATATCTGAAGCTTTAATGGATTAATATGCTGTGATCTTGAAAATGTTCTAGCAGGGAATGCTCAAATTGAATGAACTATTTGACATAATTTTTGTGCTTTCTCCAGGTAAATACAGTGCAGATTATTTCAACTTTCTGTTATCCACCTCAAGCTCAAGGGAAGTCTCAACTCCTCATAGAGTCACACCCGTGGACAACAACTTTCAATTTTGAGATACCCTGGAGTAAAGTGCCATCAGAAATGACCAGAAAGCTAAAGAGCAGCCAACAGGACGTGAAGGACGTGAACTTTTTCGGTTGATGGTAGACGAGATCCTGACGAACTGCCCTACACCAGGGAAGAAACATCTTAGTGAAATTTCCAAGAAGATTGCATCAGCGTATCTTCATTCATTCAGAGATGTTGTTGAAGATCAAGTTGTTGTTGTGTAGAAGTTATGACTCTCTTACCAAGCAGCTGCAGAGTTGACCACATGAAAAGGGGGGAAATCTCACTATAGCTGAAAAGAACAAACATCCAGCTCAAGTCAGGGAGAAAACCCACCTTCCAAGATAAGAGTGATACCTATTGCTGTATAAATTGGCAACCAAATTGGAGAAATTGAGGAGACTCAGAAATGTCTACAAGAAGAATTGAAGAACATGCACAAAATCAAAAGCAAGAACATCAAAAGAATTGAAAATAAAACAGTGCATATTTTTACACGTCTAGCAGCAGTATATTAAGTAGAATGACCCAGTGATTTGACCCAGCAGGCAGGAAACTTTGTGAGAAGTATCATTTCTACTGTTAGATACACTTAACCCAGCAGTGGGCTACACAGAACCCAACACTATGAAAATTACAAATTAACCCAAAAGGCTGAACCCAGGGTCTGGATGAAAAAGAAAAATCCAGACAATATTTTCAGCAAAGATAAAGTAATATAAAAAACATCTCATACATGTCTCATACATCTCATCTCATCTCATCTTCTCCGGGGCCGGGTCGCGGGGGCAGTAGTCTAAGCAGAGATGCCCAGACTTCCCTCTTCCAGCTCTTCCGGGGGGGCCACCGAGGCGTTCCCAGGCCAGCCGGGAGACATAGTCTCTCCAGCTTGTCCTAGGTCTTCCCCGGGGTCTCCTCCCAGTGGGACGCGCCCGGAACACCTTCCCAGGAAGGCGTCCAGGTGGCATCTGGAACAGATGCCCGAGCCACCTCAGCTGACTCTTCTCGATGTGGAGGAGCAGCGGCTCTACTCTGAGCTCCTCCCGAGTGACCGAGCTTCTCACCCTATCTCTAAGGGATCGCCCAGCCACCCTGCGAAGAAAGCTCATTTCGGCCACCTGTATCCGGGATCTTGTCCGTGGATGAGTGGATGAGTGGATGATGCATGAGTGGATGAGTGGATGAGTGGATGAGTGGATGAGTGGATGATGAATGAGTGGATGATGAATGAGTGGATGAGTGGATGAGTGGATGATGAATGAGTGGATGAGTGGATGAGTGGATGATGAATGAGTGGATGAGTGGATGATGAATGAGTGGATGAGTGGATGAGTGAATGAGTGGATAATGAATGAGTGAATGAGTGGATGAGTGGATGATGAATGAGTGGATGAGTGGATGAGTGGATGATGCATGAGTGGATGAGTGGATGAGTGGATGAGTGGATGAGTGGATGATGAATGAGTGGATGAGTGGATGAGTGGATGATGAATGAGTGGATGAGTGGATGAGTGGATGATGAATGAGTGGATGAGTGGATGATGAATGAGTGGATGAGTGGATAAGTGGATAATGAATGAGTGGATGAGTGGATGAGTGGATGATGAATGAGTGGATGAGTGGATGAGTGGATGATGAATGAGTGGATGAGTGGATGATGAATGAGTGGTTGAGTGGATGAGTGGATGAGTGGATGATGAATGAGTGGATGAGTGGATGATGAATGAGTGGATGAGTGGATGAGTGGATGATGAATGAGTGGATGATGAATGAGTGAATGAGTGGATGAGTGGATGATGAATGAGTGGATGAGTGGATGAGTGGATGATGAATGAGTGGATGAGTGGATGATGAATGAGTGGATGAGTGGATGATGAATGAGTGGATAAGTGGATGAGTGGATGAGTGGATGATGAATGAGTGGATGAGTGGATGAGTGGATGATGAATGAGTGGATGATGAATGAGTGGATGAGTGGATGAGTGGATGATGAATGAGTGGATGAGTGGATGAGTGGATGAGTGGATGAGTGGATGATGAATGAGTGGATGAGTGGATGATGAATGAGTGGATAAGTGGATGAGTGGATGAGTGGATGATGAATGAGTGGATGAGTGGATGATGAATGAGTGGATGAGTGGATGAGTGGATGAGCAGTATCCCGAGTGGTGTTTCAATGTTTCATTTGAATGTGTTTATTGTATATTTTGTAATGCATATTGTGTAGAAATGGTGTTAAAGCTGATTCTCACAGTAAAAACTGTTTATGTTTACAGTTGGTTTGTGTATAAAAAATCTTTTTAGTTTATATCTTAGATTTACAGTGTTTTTTTAAATAACAGTAATTATTTGTGCCTAAACGTTTTTTAAATCATTCTTTAAATATAATTTTTATATTTTAAAAATAAATAACAGTTTTTTTGCAATTATTATGTTTAAACAAAAACGTTTTAATGCTTTAAAAAAATATTTCATGCAGAATTATTTTTATTTTAAGGTTTATCTACATCTTTTTCTGACCAAACTTTTTTTTTTACAGACTAGCGCCCTGGCTCACGCTTTTTTTTTGTTTCTATTTACTTTTTTTTACAGTGTTTGTGTCTACATTATTATTATTATTATTATTGTTTACAGTGTTTGTGTCTATATTCTTATTATTCTTATTATTATTATTATTGTTTACAGTGTTTGTGTCTATATTATTATTATTATTATTATTATTATTATTATTGTTTACAGTGTTTGTGTCTATATTATTATTATTATTGTTTACAGTGTTTGTCTATATTATTATTATTATTTTTTACAGTGTTTGTGTCTATATTATTATTATTATTATTGTTTACAGTGTTTGTGTCCATATTATTATTATTATTATTATTATTATTATTATTATTATTATTATTATTATTATTATTGTTTACAGTGTTTGTGTCTACATTATTATTATTATTGTTTACAGTGTTTTTGTCTATATTCTTATTATTATTATTATTATTATTATTGTTTACAGTGTTTGTGTCTACATTATTATTATTATTGTTTACAGTGTTTTTGTCTATATTCTTATTATTATTATTATTATTATTATTGTTTACAGTGTTTGTGTCTATATTATTATTATTATTATTATTATTATTATTGTTTACAGTGTTTGTGTCTATATTATTATTATTATTGTTTACAGTGTTTGTCTATATTATTATTATTATTTTTTACAGTGTTTGTGTCTATATTATTATTATTATTATTGTTTACAGTGTTTGTGTCCATATTATTATTATTATTATTATTATTATTATTATTATTATTATTATTATTATTATTGTTTACAGTGTTTGTGTCTATATTATTATTATTATTATTATTATTATTATTATTATTATTATTATTATTATTATTATTATTATTGTTTACAGTGTTTGTGTCTATATTATTATTATTATTATTATTATTATTATTATTATTATTATTATTATTTTTATTGTTTACAGTGTTTGTGTCTATATTATTATTATTATTATTATTAATGTTTACAGTGTTTGTGTCTATATTATTATTATTATTATTATTATTATTATTATTATTATTATTATTATTATTATTATTATTGTTTACAGTGTTTGTGTCTATATTATTATTATTATTATTATTAATGTTTACAGTGTTTGTGTCTATATTATTATTATTATTATTATTATTATTAATATTAATGTTTACAGTGTTTGTGTCTATATTATTATTATTATTATTATTATTATTGTTTACAGTGTTTGTGTGTATATTATTATTATTATTATTATTATTATTATTATTATTATTATTATTATTATTATTATTATTGTTTACAGTGTTTGTGTCTATATTATTATTATTATTATTATTATTAATGTTTACAGTGTTTGTGTCTATATTATTATTATTATTATTATTATTATTATTATTAATATTAATGTTTACAGTGTTTGTGTCTATATTATTATTATTATTATTATTATTATTGTTTACAGTGTTTGTGTGTATATTATTATTATTATTATTATTATTGTTTACAGTCTTTGTGTCTATATTATTATTATTATTATTATTATTATTGTTGTTTACAGTCTTTGTGTCTATATTAATATTATTATTTTTTTACAGTGTTTGTGTCTATATTATTATTATTATTATTATTGTTTACAGTGTTTGTGTCTATATTATTATTATTATTATTATTATTATTATTATTATTATTATTGTTTACAGTGTTTGTGTCTATATTATTATTATCATTATTATTATTATTATTGTTTACAGTGTTTGTGTCTATATTATTATTATCATTATTATTATTATTGTTTACAGTGTTTGTGTGTATATTATTATTATTATTATTATTATTATTGTTGTTTACAGTCTTTGTGTCTATATTAATATTATTATTTTTTTACAGTGTTTGTGTCTATATTATTATTATTATTATTATTATTATTATTATTATTATTATTATTGTTTACAGTGTTTGTGTCTATATTATTATTATTATTATTATTGTTTACAGTGTTTGTGTCTATAATATTATTATTATTATTATTGTTTACAGTCTTTGTGTCTATATTATTATTATTATTATTATTATTATTATTATTATTATTATTATTGTTGTTTACAGTCTTTGTGTCTATATTAATATTATTATTTTTTTACAGTGTTTGTGTCTATATTATTATTATTATTATTATTATTATTATTATTATTATTATTATTATTATTGTTTACAGTGTTTGTGTCTATATTATTATTATTATTATTATTGTTTACAGTGTTTGTGTCTATAATATTATTATTATTATTATTGTTTACAGTGTTTGTGTCTATATTATTATTATTATTATTATTATTATTATTGTTTACAGTGTTTGTGTCTATATTATTATTATCATTATTATTATTATTATTATTATTGTTTACAGTGTTTGTGTCTATATTATTATTATTATTATTATTATTATTATTATTATTGTTTACAGTGTTTGTGTCTTTATTATTATTATTATTATTATTATTATTTTTATTGTTTACAGTGTTTGTGTCTATATTATTATTATTATTATTATTATTATTATTGTTTACAGTGTTTGTGTCTATATTATTATTATTATTATTTTTATTATTATTATTATTATTATTGTTTACAGTGTTTGTGTCTATATTATTATTATTATTATTATTATTATTATTATTGTTTACAGTGTTTGTGTCTATATTATTATTATTATTATTATTATTATTATTATTATTATTATTATTATTATTGTTTACAGTGTTTGTGTCTATATTATTATTATTATTATTATTATTGTTTACAGTGTTTGTGTCTATATTATTATTATTATTATTATTATTATTATTATTATTATTATTGTTTACAGTGTTTGTGTCTATATTATTATTATTATTATTATTATTATTATTATTGTTTACAGTGTTTGTGTCTATATTATTATTATTATTATTATTATTATTATTATTGTTTACAGTGTTTGTGTCTATATTATTATTATTATTATTATTATTATTATTATTATTATTATTATTATTATTATTGTTTACAGTGTTTGTGTCTATATTATTATTATTATTATTATTATTATTGTTTACAGTGTTTGTGTCTATATTATTATTATTATTATTATTATTATTATTATTATTATTGTTTACAGTGTTTGTGTCTATATTATTATTATTATTATTATTATTATTATTGTTTACAGTGTTTGTGTCTATATTATTATTATTATTATTATTATTATTATTATTATTATTATTATTGTTTACAGTGTTTGTGTCTATATTATTATTATTATTATTATTATTATTATTATTATTGTTTACAGTGTTTGTGTCTATATTATTATTATTATTATTATTATTATTGTTTACAGTGTTTGTGTCTATATTATTATTATTATTATTATTATTATTATTATTATTATTATTATTATTGTTTACAGTGTTTGTGTCTATATTATTATTATTATTATTATTATTATTGTTTACAGTGTTTGTGTCTATATTATTATTATTATTATTATTATTATTGTTTACAGTGTTTGTGTCTATATTATTATTATTATTGTTGTTTACAGTGTTTGTGTCTATATTATTATTATTATTATTATTATTATTATTATTATTATTATTATTATTATTGTTTACAGTGTTTGTGTCTATATTATTATTATTATTATTATTATTATTATTATTATTATTATTATTATTATTATTATTATTGTTTACAGTGTTTGTGTCTATATTATTATTATTATTATTATTATTATTATTGTTTACAGTGTTTGTGTCTATATTATTATTATTATTATTATTATTATTATTATTATTATTATTATTGTTTACAGTGTTTGTGTCTATATTATTATTATTATTGTTGTTTACAGTGTTTGTGTCTATATTATTATTATTATTATTATTATTATTATTATTATTATTATTATTATTATTATTATTGTTTACAGTGTTTGTGTCTATATTATTATTATTATTATTATTATTATTATTATTATTATTATTATTATTGTTTACAGTGTTTGTGTCTATATTATTATTATTATTATTATTATTATTATTATTATTATTATTGTTTACAGTGTTTGTGTCTATATTATTATTATTATTATTATTATTATTATTATTATTGTTTACAGTGTTTGTGTCTATATTATTATTATTATTATTTTTATTATTATTATTATTATTATTGTTTACAGTGTTTGTGTCTATATTATTATTATTATTATTATTATTATTATTATTATTATTGTTTACAGTGTTTGTGTCTATATTATTATTATTATTATTATTATTATTATTATTATTATTATTATTATTATTATTGTTTACAGTGTTTGTGTGCTATCGTACTGTATGGAAAGCAGAGAACATGATGTTGGCCTGAGTGCTGCAGGTTGCAGCTCGAGTTTCGCTCGAGTGTTTGTGATCCAATGTTGAGTTTCGTCAATAAACGAAAGCACTAATTTTACCCTGTTTTTTTTCAGAAAGGGGAAATATGACTGGAATGGTAAAGCAATAACACCGAAGTTATCTTGAAAAAAAAAACATTTACACAAATCCATGATTTTTACACAACATTTTTTACAATAACTTTATTTGAACGAAAAATGTTAGTTATAATTTTGCATTACTTTTTTTTGTAACAGCCGAAACCCTGTAATGTATCTGTCACTTATTCCTGCATTATTTATTACTTTTTTATGTGTGGCTTGTTTTCAGTTGTTCTTGATTAACGTTTTCTTTCCTTGGGCTCTGGATTTATGAGATGTTTTAGAAGAGTGTTTCGGTCACGGTTTCTTGGTACCTCCCCCCATGTGTACAGTATGGTTCTCAGTGTGGTTCGTGTAGAGTTTATTTGCATGAAAAAAGGAAGAAGTGAAATTTACTGAAAAGAAAGAAGTGAGTTTAAATCAGTCCGATCTCCAATGCTAATACGTTTTACTTTAGAAGTAAAAGCAGATGAGGATCTCCCAGTTAAGGATGAAATTTCTTTTTGATTCTTTCTCAAGCTTTTGTCCTTCATACCATCTCAGGGAGTTTCTTCATCAACACCTGTACCACTTACTCAGTGATCATTGTGACTAATTGACTAATGTGTGACCAAACTATATATTTGCAATGTGTTATTTCTCCAAAGGTTAATTGGGACAATGTTGATTTTTGAAGGAGCAATAAAAAACATGGAATGGATCTGAAAAGCACACAGATACCAGTGTATAAAGAATCACGTGACTTGGTCTCATTTGAGCATCAGCATGGGGTTTACTCGAGATCGTTGTTTTGCTGTATTTTTTTTTCTCTTAAATATAAAAATTGTGCATATGATGACTACATTTAGTGTTTGGAGATGATAATTTTCAACTACACTGTTAGATGAATAAATTATATCCAGTTTCACTACTGTTACTACTAATACTAATACTAATAATAATAATAATAATAATAATAATAACACCGCTAATATCTATTGTTATTATTTTAATTATTATCCCTAAAACTGCTACTGCAATAGAACTGAGAAGGTGCCATGCATCAGGACCAGGAGATTGTGATCATTTTATTGCCTGTGTGCATTCTGAGGTTTCTCTAAATAACAAACAGTTAAAGGTTAACCCTTTCCTTCAAACAAACAAACGAAAACAAAAACCCGGAACTCTTGTTTTCTTGGTGATTTCTACTTGATAACACAAAATGTTCGGTTAAAAACCGAGACAAAAAACTTCGCCCTCTGTTTCCAGCCAATTGTGTGGTTTTAATTTTCATCACGACCACTTGCTGCATTCGGGTTTTTCCCCTTTACCTCATTTATTCTGTCCATCACATCGTGGGCACGAGCTGCTCCCAATTCTCTTGTTATTTTTCTTTCTTTTTTTATATATATATTTTTTTTTATCCAAATGAACTAAAGCACTTGAATAAAACAGAACTGATGCAGAAACAAAACATCAGAGATTTAAATAGAACTGACTCACTCTTATTTACATAAATATGTCTAAAGCATAATGATCTGGAATAAAAATCATTGTGTGTGTGTGTGTGTGTGTGTGTGTGTGTGTGTGTGTGTGTGTGTGTGTGTGTGTGTGTGTGTGTGTGTGTGTGTGTGTTTAAATGTGGTTGCCCTGAGAATTTAGCTAAACATTGAAATCCTGATTAATTGTTCTGTTTTAACAAACTGTCTAAATATCACACGTTGAAGGGATGATGATGAATGTCAAAGAGACATGGTGGTGGAATGAGGAAGTGCAGGAGAGCAGAAGGAGAAAGAGGTTGGAGAAACAGAATTGGGATCGACAGAGTGATGAGAAAAGTAGGCAGGAGAACAAGGAGATGCAGCAGCAGGAGAAGAGGGATGTGGTGAAAGCCAAGGAAAAGGCATATGAGGAGCTGTAGGAGAAGTTGGACACTAAGAAGGGGGGGGAAGGATTTGTAGAGATTGGCCAGGCAGAGGAACCGAGCTGGGAAGGATGTGCTGCAAGTTAGTCGGTTGGACCAGATGACATACCAGTAGAAGCATGAAGATGTTTAGGAGAGATGCAGTGGAGTTTTTTATCCAGATTGTTTAACAGGATTTTGGAAGGTAAGAAGATGCCTGAGGAATGGAGAAGGAGTGTGCTGATACTGATCTTTAAGAATAAGGCAGATGTGCAGACCTGCAGTAACTACAGGTGAATAAAGTTGATCAGTCACACCATGAAGTTATGGGAAAGAGTAGTGGAAGCCAGGCTGAGAGAAGAGGTGACCATCTGTGAGCAGCAGTATGGTTTCATGCCGAGGAAGAGCACCACAGATGCATTATTTGCTTTGAGAATGTTGATGGAGAAGTATAAAGAAGGTCAGAAGGAGTTGCATTGTGTGTTTGTGGATTTAGAGAAAGCGTATGACAGGGTGGAGAGAGGAGTTGTGGTGTTGTATGAGGAAGTCTGTTGTGGCAGAGAATTATGTGAGGGTGGTGCAGGACATGTATGTGAGGACAGTGTGACAGCAGTGAAGTGTGCAGTAGGAACGACAGACTGGTTCAAGGTGGAGGTTGGACTGCATCAAGGATCGGCTCTGAGCCCTTTCCTGTTTGCAGATGATATTGTGATTTGTGGTGAGAGTAGGGAACAGGTGGAGAAGAGCCTGGAGAGGTGGAGGTACACGCTGGAGAGAAGGGGAATGAAAGTCAGTAGGAGTAAGACAGAGTACATGTGTGTGAATGAGAGGGAGGGCAGTGGAGGGGTGCGGTTGCAGGGAAAAGAGGTGGAGAAGATGGAGGAGTTCAGGTACCTGGGGTCAACAGTGCAAAGTAATGGAAAGTGTGTTAGAGAAGTGAAGAAAAGAGTGCAGGCAGGGTGGAGTGGGTGGAGAAG
>NC_139594.1:1908722-1941222 GCF_946808225.1 Silurus aristotelis | reverse complement strand
TCTGATATCATGCGCATCACAGTGGACAGGATTTCCACACACTTGTTTTTTTATGGATTTAACGGAAAAGGCTATGCCCCCTCTATATTTATTTTGTGTGACCCCTAATGTTCACCACAAGAGTTTTTATCACTCTATTGCCATGATCATACATAACGATTGTTGGCAGAATATGACTTGCTTCTACGAAATCTAAATCTGTATATACAGTATCTGTAAAACTGTAGCTGCAGTCACTGTACAGTAGGAGATATACACCGACCAGGCCTACATTTATGACCTTATAACATAGTGTTAGTAAAGTGAGGTACTGATGTAGGTATGATGAGGAGCCCTGGAGTGCAGTCAGCATTCCAATTTATCCCAAAGCTGTTCAACAGGGTTAAGGTTGAAAAAAAAAAAAAAAGCAGGAGATTCTCCAATCCAATCCATGTAAAGCAGATCTTCATGGAGCGTAAGAACTTTGTGCACAGGAGTATTGTCATGCTGAAGCAGGTTTGGGTCTCCTAGTTTAAGTGAGGGAGAAGTTTAATGCATCCAAAGACGTCTTCTATAATTGTGTGTCTCCAACTTCGTAGTAACAGTTTGGGAATGATGCACTATGGATGGAAAAGTCGAGTGTCCCAAAACTATAATATGTACTGATAAACGTGTATTGGATAGTCATTAAATATTTTACTCTCGTTGCAGAACTACAGCCCAGATGCTTTGGAGCAAATCAGGAACGTGGCGCAGCTTCATCTTATGAGGATGGACATCATCGGTGCGGATGTGAGGCAGAAACTAATGAAGAGGACCAACTAAAAAACAAGTCTATTACTATTTATTTTACAATTTTTTTTACTACTACATTTTGACTACTGGACCAAATATTGTGAACTAAAGGCCGAGTCCCAGTCATGTTTCAAACTCTACTTCAAAACAAAACAAAAAAAATCACAATTTTATTTATTTATGTATGTATTTATTTATGTATTTATTTATTGACAAAAACAATAACAGTATTGTATATGTATGTTTTTTTTAATTATTATTTTTATTATTATTTATGAGCAGATTCTGCAATGTTATTTTTCTAGTGATTTGTTCTGTTTGTCAACTTCACTGAGACTAAAAAAAAGAAAAATAATGTCATTTTGATATATTTTTTTTTACAACAAATCCAAGCATCTCCTAGTGACTCATTCTTCTGGTTTTAACGCAACATATAATACGTTATAAAAAAAATAACAGGGTGAATTCTAGGACCGTTTTTGAATTTCTTTTTATAATGAAGTTTTCTTGCAATTAGTAAAACAAACATCCCCCAAAACCTGAGACGTGGTGGAAGAGAATTATAGCATATTCGAAAGAAGCATGGATTACCCTTTGGCCACATGTTTGCTCGTGTTCTTTGTCAGTTTTGGGTTTTAGTTTCATCCTTAATTGCGTGTTTAAAAGACTATGTATATAAACATACATATAATTTTCAAACGGAAAGCATGTTTAATGAATAAGGTTCTAGCCTGAGACATGTTACATCATTAATTTCTCACAGCACGAAACACTCTTACAGGATTACTGTACAGCATGTTCACACTCTTAGCTTTGTGCTACTGAACTGCTAATGCCAGACCTTCAAGGTTTTATGCACAGCTTATTACGCATATGAACAACAACCCATCACTTCCTCTGCCTCCATTACCACAGACATGATGTGTCTACGACTGCCATCCTCCTACACAACACACACACACACACATGTATACACTGCACTCTTCTTGCATTTGGACTACTGTCATTTTATACAGAATTTTATTCTTCTTATAAATAAACTTTATAATGTATATTACAGGCTTCTAGTCTATATGATGCAACAATCTGCTTCCTGTACATAACCTTTGCATTCAGCAGCCATGTTCTGTGCTTGATGTAACTCTGATGAGTATTAGAGCAGTGAGGAAACCATTGGATGTTTTCATTATCGTTTTAAGGCACAATCTATCAGATCAATCACAAATCGGTATGTGCTTTTTCAACATCCCAGTACACATTTAGTCCCCATTTAGAATAATCTCGACACTTAACTCTCCACCACGTACCAATACCACTTAGTCATGGTCTGGTTTCAAGTTGTATGCTTCAGCAAAGAAGCATTTATTTATGTCTCAGCACAAACAATTCTCTGCAGTTCTTTAGCTGGGAATAAAAATGTCTTACTCAATCTCAAATGCTAATTGTATAAGATTTTAGATAGAGGAGAAATCTGACTATATGACACTTCACTCACCACACATGGGTTGGTTTTAATAATTTAGTAAAATATATTTTTTATGGCACCACTGGAAAATAAAAACATGAATAATCCTTTCAGAATGATGGAACACTGACATACTATTAAATTCTGTGCTTCAGACATTTCTGCAGTTTAAAAAAAAGAAAAACATCGGTAGATGTTTTATTAAAAAGACAAATTTTTTTTTAAACATACAGTGAGCAAGGTAGATTCAACGCAACGGTAGTATTTTTGCTAATAAAAAAAATAAATTAAAAAAACCCATCTTGACCTTGGGTTAAAAAATATATGCTTGTGCATGGGAGAAACAAAGACTTGACCGCAATTTCACCCCGGATGTCTTGAATCATCCTCCCAAGAATTTGATCTTTCAAAGAGCCCCTCAAGGACATCCTCCTGGTATCTCACACTACACTCTGACAGTAATATTCTCTCTCTCTGTGTGGTGGGTCATGCATTTGCTACCTGGGCCTTCATTGGGGACTCCCCCCGACTTAATCCACCTCTTAATATTACCATGTCGCAATTATAGAAACCGTCGATACAATACAAAAACGGGTCTCGAACCCGGGTCGCTAGAGCGAATGGCAGAAACGGAACGGAAAAGCCAGGAGTCTAGGGAAGACAAGAGAAGCCAGGATACTAGAGAAAACTCGAGAAAAGCAGCAGACAAAGAAATAAAACAAAAAAACACTTACCAAACAGAACAACAAACAAACACACACATATCCAGATTTAAATGCAAATATCAAGACAGACAAATATCATGCTGACTCTACCCCCAACCAAAATAAAGACAAATATAATGAACCAACAAAAACCAAGGCAAAAGGGGCACTTAAATAGACAACACTAAAAAGGAGCAGGTGGGAGACATTAAACAGTTAGGGGTTAGGGAATAGGGGATAAGGGCTCAGTAGCGGCATCTAGTGGCCAAATCAAAAACGAACCCAAAAAATTTCCAGACCCAGACAGTTGGAAATAAATAAATTCAATTTCATGAAACAAATATTAGAATTTAGGTTGTAAATGAAGGCCAGTGCTTTTGATAGTGTTCAGCAAAGAAGGCTTTGCTCTTGAGAAGGATCTCATCCCTACTGAACACCTAAGGGATGAATGTGAACGCTGACTGCACCCCAGGTCTCCTCACCTACATCAGTACCTGCCTTTCATTATACACTTGTGACTGATGAACACAAATATCCATAAGCACACAACAAAATCTAGTGGAACATCTTTCCAGTAGATTGGAGGGAATTAGAAGAGCAAATTGGGACCAAATGTGGAATGTGATGTTTAAAAATCACATACAGTACTTATGACCCAATACTTTTGGAGCTATAGTGTATATATATATATATATATATATATATATATATATATATATATATATATATATATATATATATATATATATATATATATATATATATCCTATTTCTGAGCACAAACATTTGCAAGATTCTCCTTAGTATACTCACCAACTGCTTGCTTAACTGCTCAGTGAGCAAGATGCTATGAAAATCTTAGCTCATATCATATATTCTTACTTTAATTAAAGATTGCATTCTGCCATAAGTTTTTATGCTTCTTGTAATATGTAAAGTTCGGTTATATATTCATTTTATTTCACAACTATCTCTATTTAATAACTGCTATACTACCAGTATTATAATATAAACCAGTATGAGATAAATAATGATTATGCTGAAAAAAAAAAATGCAAAATAACCTTACACTAAATACTGCTAGATGACCTCGGCCTAATCTGTAAATAAAGATGGCATAAGATAGATTTCTCCAAAAACATTCTTAACAAGAGCTCACATATAGCATCAGGTACTGCACTATTACTGTGCTATTTCTGCCATGCTGTATAACAAGAACTGTTGTTTTCACACGTTTGAACACCTTTTCCTTACGTAGTATCTTGTCTGTATGTTCTAACAATTTATTTCGTGTTCATTTATGTTGCTTCATGTAGCACATCTGCCCCAGCAAGGTCAAACTGCCCTTGAGCAAGGTCAAATAAATGGCTGGTTATTGCAGGTATATTTATTATAACTTTTAAAAAACAATGTGTGTTTATATTCTTGAACTGTACTTTATTTTCTTTTTTTATCATTGCTAATTTAAGCCCTGGTTCTCCCTCTCACGCTACTTTCCGGGTTTCCTCACAGGTGCAAAATCATAAATTTAGCTGCTTGACTGCATTTAGTTTTTTTTTTTAGAAGGAACTTCTGTCTTTCTGCTCTGTGAACAAGTTCCCTTATTACACACTCGTCTACTTTCGAGTTACAGAGTGAATGTATAATGTAATAGTAACCTGATTAACATAAAATTAAATAGGACTGAACACACAGCAGCACCTCTGATCTAAAGATAGGATTGCTGAATATTAGATCTCTCACGTCTAAAGCGCTTAATGTAAACGAAATTATTACCAACCAGGAGTTTAAAATAATGTGTTTGACAGAAACGTGGATTAAACCGAATGAATATTTAGCATTAAATGAAGCGAGTCCTCCTGGGTATAGTTACATACACCAACCCCGTCTAAATGGCAGAGGAGGCGGAGTCGCAGCTATTTATAATAATAATCTAAGCGTCACACAAAAGACTAAACACAAATGTAAAACATTTGAAGTTCTTTACACCAGCATAAAATATTCAGTGTCTGAAAGCAGGTCCAGCAATTCCACTAATCATTATTTATAGACCCCCAGGGCCCTACTCTGATTTTCTCATAGAATTTGCAGATTTCATCACAAATTTAGTTACTTCTCTAGACAAAGCATTAATTGTTGGTGATTTTAACATTCATTTTGATCATCAGGAAGACTCCTTAAGAGCAGCTGTTGTGTCCATTCTAGATTCAGTTGGAATTAATCAGAATGTTATAGGACCCACTCATAGTGGTGGACACACTCTCGATTTGTTGTTAACATTTGGATTAAAAATAAAAAACGTAGTCATAATTCCACAGTCTGAAGCTATTTCAGACCATTATCTCATCTCTTTTAAACTTCGCCTCAGTCATTGCATTACTACTTCACCACGTTATCGTGTTAAGCGTACTTTCACGTCAGCTACAGCAGCGCGTTTATTAACAATCTTCCAGAAATTACGATATTAGATAGATCTCCGTCTGACCCTGCAGAGCTCGACTGGGCCACTGAACACCTAGAATCAACATTACGTTATACCCTAGATGATGTAGCTCCCCTTAAGACCAAAATGATCAGGGAGAAAAAATTAGCACAGTGGTATAATGATCATACACGCACCTTAAAACAGACCACTCGAAAATTAGAGCGTAAATGGTGTCAAACAAAATTAACAGTATTTCAAATAGCATGGAAGGGGAGCCTCCTAATTTATAGAAAATCTCTTAGTGCTGCTGATCAGCATATTTCTCCACCCTCATAGAAAATAACAAGCATAATCCTAGATTTTTATTCAGCACGGTAGCAAAATTAACAGGGAATAAAAGCACTGCACTCACATGCACACCATCATTAGGTACTAATGATTTCATTAACTTTTTTAATAATAAAATTGAAAACATCAGGCAAAAAATTCAGACGGTTAATATTAATCCAAATTATTTTACAAGTAACCCTGTAGACAGCAGTGTAATTATAACAGATAATCAATTACAAAGTTTTACTCCTATTCACGAGAATGACTTAATTTAATTAATCTCCTCATCAAAATCATCAACCTGCATTCTCGATCCCTTGCCTACAAGTTTCTTTAAACAGATCATTCCAGAGGTAATTGAACCTGTTTTAAAAATAATAAACTTTTTTATTAGCACTGGTTTTGTACAAAAATCCTTCAAACTGGCAGTTATCCACCCCCTAATTAAGAAACCTGACCTTGACCCATGTCAGCTGTCCAACTACAGACCAATATCAAATCTCCCCTTCATAGCCAAAATTTTGGAAAAGGTTGTAGCACAGCAGTTATGCTCACACCTACTTATGAATAATATTTTTTTAAATGTATCAGTCAGGATTTCGGCCTCATCATAGCACAGAGACGGCGCTAGTTAAGGTGGTAAATGACCTGTTATTGGCCTCTGATCAGGAACCCAGCCATTAGGGGGGCACAAGCCAGTGCACTCTTAGTGCCGGTCCCAAGCCCGGGTAAATGGGGAGGGTTGCGTTAGGAAGGGCATCCAGCGTAAAACATGTGCCAAATCAAATATGCGGATCACAAATGAGAATTTCATACCGGATCGGTCGAGGCCCGGGTTAACAACGACCGCCACAGGTATCGTTAGCCGACAGGGTACCGGTGGAAATTGGGCTACTGTTAGCTGAAGGAGGAGAAGGAGAGGAGGAAGGCGTCTACAGAGACGGCGGGAAAAGGAGCAGTGTAGGAGAGTAGAGGTTCGGGTTGGTACTTTAAATGTTGGTACTATGACGGGTAAAGGGAGAGAGATAGCTGATATGATGGAGAGGAGAAAGGTAGATGTGTTGTGTGTTCAGGAGACCAAGTGGAAAGGGAGTAAGAGCAGGAACATTGGAGGTGTTTAAACTGTTTTATCATGGTGTGGATGGGAAGAGAAATGGTGTAGGGGTGATTCTGAAGGAAGTGTACAGTAAGAGTGTAGTGGAGGTGAAGAGAGTTTCTAAAAGGGTGATGATCGTGAAGGTGGAAGTTGAAGGGATGATGATAAATGTCATCAGTGTTTATGCTCCACAAGTTGGCTGTGAGATGGAGGAGAAAGAAAGATTCTTGAGTGAATTAGATGAAGTGGTAGATGGTGTACCTAGGAAAGAACGATTGGTGATTGGGGCAGACTTTAATGGGCATGTAGGTGAAGGGAACAGAGGTGATGAGGAGGTGATGGGTAGGTATGGTTTTAAGGAGAGGAATGTGGAAGGGCAGATGGTGGTAGATTTTGCTAAAAGGATGGAAATGGCAGTGGTGAACACGTATTTTAAGAAGAAGGAGGATCATAGGGTGACGTATAAGAGTGGAGGAAGGTGCACACAGGTGGATTATCTTCTGTGTAGGAGATGCAACCTGAAGGAGATTGGAGACTGTAAGGTGTTGGCGGGGGACAGTGTAGCTAGACAGCATCGGATGGTGGTCTGTAGGATGGTTTTGGAGGCGAAGAAGAAGAGGAGGAAAGTAAGGTTTAAAAGAAGAATAAGATGGTGGAAACTGAAGGAGGAAGAGTGTAGTGTGAGGTTCAGGGAAGAGGTCAGACAGGGGCTTGGTGGTGGTGAAGAGGTGCCGGATGATTGGGCAACTACTGCAGGAGTGATGAGGGAGGCAGCTAAAAAAAGTACTTGGTGTGACATCTGGAAATAGAAAGCAAGACAAGGAGACGTGGTGGTGGAATGAGGAAGTGCAGGAGAGCATTAGGGGAAAGAGGTTGGCAAAACAGAAGTGGGATCGACAGAGTGATGAGAAGAGTAGGCAGGAGTACAAGGAGATGTGGCAGCAGGTTAAAAGGGATGTGGCGAAAGCCAAGGAAAAGGCATATGAGGAACTGTATAAGAGGTTGGACACTAAGGAAGGAGAAAAGGATTTATACCGATTGGCCAAGCAGAGGGACCAAGCTGGGAAGGATGTACTGCAAGTTAGAGCAATAAAGGATGGAGAGGGAAATGTGTTGACTAGTGAGGAGAGTGTGTTGAGAAGATGGAGGGAGTATTTTGAGCAGCTGATGAATGAGGAAAATCAGAGAGAGAGAAGGTTGGGTGATGTGAAGATGGTGAAGCAGGATGTAGATAGGATTAGTAAGGAGGAAGTGAGAGCAGCGATTAAGAGGATGAAGAATGGAAAGTCGGTTGGACCAGATGACATACCGGTAGAAGCGTGGAGATGTTTAGGAGAGATGGCAGTGGAGTTTTTAACCAGATTGTTTAACAGGATTCTGGAAGGGGAGAGGATGCCTGAGGAATGGAGAAGGAGTGTGCTGGTACCGATCTTTAAGCATAAGGGAGATGTGCAGACCTGCAGTAACTACAGGGGAATTAAGTTGATCAGTCACACCATGAAGTTATGGGAAAGAGTAGTGGAAGCCAGGCTGAGAGAAGAGGTGACCATCTGTGAGCAACAGTATGGTTTCATGCCGAGGAAGAGCACCACAGATGCCTTATTTGCTTTGAGGATGTTGATGGAGAAGTATAGAGAAGGACAGAAGGAGCTGCATTGTGTATTTGTGGATTTAGAGAAAGCGTACGACAGGGTGCCGAGAGAGGAGTTGTGGTATTGTATGAGGAAGTCAGGTGTGTCAGAGAAGTATGTGAGAGTGGTGCAGTACATGTATGAGGACAGTGTGACAGCAGTAAAGTGTGCAGTAGGTACGACAGACTGGTTCAGGGTGAAGGTTGGACTGCATCAAGGATCGGCCCTGAGCCCTTTCCTGTTTGCAGTGGTGATGGACAGGTTGACGGACGAGGTCAGACAGGAGTCTCCCTGGACTATGATGTTTGCAGATGATATTGTGATTTGTGGTGAGAGTAGAGAGCAGGTTGAGAAGAGCCTGGAGAGGTGGAGATATGCGCTGGAGAGAAGGGGAATGAAAGTCAGTAGGAGTAAGACAGAGTACATGTGTGTGAATGAGAGGGAGGGCAGTGGAGTGATGCGGTTGCAGGGAGAAGAGGTGGAGAAGGTGGAGGAGTTCAGGTACCTGGGGTCAACAGTGCAAAGTAATGGAGAGTGTGTTAGGGAAGTAAAGAAAAGAGTGCAGGCAGGGTGGAGTGGGTGGAGAAGAGTGACAGGAGTGATTTGTGATAGAAGAGTATCTGCAAGAATGAAAGGGAAAGTTTATAGGACTGTGGTGAGACCTGCGATGTTGTATGGATTAGATACAGTGGCATTGAGTAAAAAACAGGAGGTGGAGCTGGAGGTAGCAGAGCTGAAGATGTTGAGGTTTTCGTTGGGAGTGACGAGGATGGACAAGATTAGAAATGAGTTTATTAGAGGGACAGCACATGTAGGATGTTTTGGTGACAAGGTGAGGGATGGTTTGGACATGTGCAGAGAAGGGACATGAATTATATTGGTAGAAAAATGCTGAAGATGGAGCCACCAGGTAGGAGGAAAAGAGGAAGGCCAAGGAGGAGGTTCATGGATGTGGTGAGGGAAGACATGCAGGTAGTTGGTGTAAAAGCGGCAGATACAGAGGACAGGGTGGTATGGAGACGGATGATCTGCTGTGGCGACCCCTAATGGGAGCACCCGAAAGAAGAAGAAGAAGAAGATTGGCCTCTGATCAGGGTTTTGTCTCCTTACTTGTTTTGCTCGACCTTAGTGCAGCTTTTGACACCATTGATCACACTATACTACTTGCTAGACTTGAGAACGTTGTTGGAATAAAGGGAACGGCTCTCTCTTGGCTCAGGTCTTATTTGACTGATCGCTATCAGTTTGTTGATGTTAATGGTGAGTTCTCCACACTCTCTGAGGTAAAGTTTGGTGTTCCTCAAGGATCTGTCTTAGGCCCTCTGCTTTTCTCTTTATATATGCTGCCTCTTGGAGAAATTATTCATAAACATTGTATTAGATTCCATTGCTATGCTGATGATACACAGCTGTATATTTCAGCAAAGCCAGATGAGAGAGATCAGCTTAACAATGTTGAAAAATGTGTAAAGGACATTAGACAGTGGATGCTCGATAACTTTCTTCTGCTAAACTCAGATAAGACGGAAGTACTTTTACTAGGACCACATGCAGCTAGAAGCAAACTTTCCGATTACCTAACATCTCTGGATGGTGTTTCTGTTTCAGTGTGTACGGCTGTCAAAGACCTTGGTGTGATTATTGACTCGAGTCTTTCCTTTGAGGCTCACGTGAATAATATCACCAGGATCGCCTTCTTTCACCTTAGAAATATTGCTAAAATTAGAAATATGATGTCGTTACAGGATGCAGAAAAACTAGTTCATGCTTTTGTTACTTCTAGATTAGACTACTGTAACGCTTTACTGTCTGGGTGTGCGAGTAGGTGCATAAATAAGCTTCAGTTAGTTCAGAATGCAGCAGCAAGAGTCCTCACTAGATCTAGGAAATATGACCACATCACCCCTGTATTAATCAGTCTACACTGGCTCCCAATCAAATCTCGCATTGATTATAAAATTCTACTACTGACATATAAAGCACTTAATGGTCTCGCACCACCGTATCTGAGTGAACTTCTGTACCAGTATGATCCTCCACGCCTCCTTAGATCAAAAGGTGCTGGCTATCTGTTGGTTCCTCCAATAATGAAGATTACAGCAGGGGGCAGATCTTTCTCTTTCTCTTATAAAGCCCCGCAGTTATGGAACAGCCTTCCAACCAGTGTTCGGGACTCAGACACAGTCTCAGTGTTCAAGTCGAGGTTGAAAACATATTTATTCAGTCAAGCCTTTAATCAGTAGATTTTTTCTCAGGTAAAGGCTCAGATCTGGAGGGAACATTGATATAGAGTGTTTGGTGAACTGGGATATTTGTACGCTGTCGTCCCCTCACATTCACGTGTTCACTCAGGTTTGTTGATGGTGGTGTGGTGGGCCGTCTCTTATCCCAGAGATCCCTCATGTCTGTGTTGCCTTCTGGTTCTCCCTTTTAGTAATGCTGCCATAGCGAGTCTTGCCGGAGTCCAAACTGCACAGTGACTTTAACTCTCATGCAACAATAGGTAAACTTAATAATCCATATCCTTCTCTTCCTGTCACCCTCTTCTCTCGCTCTCTCTCTCTCTCTCTTTCTCTCTCTCTTTCTCTCTCTCTCTCTCTCTCTCTCTCTCTCTCTCTCTCTCTCTCTCTCTCTCTCTCTCTCGGTCGAGTTAAACATGCTCCTGAGGCTCCAGTGACCACTGTTCCTGCCCCTCTCCCCCCCGTGGATCTTCCCACTTCATCCAGGCCTGCCTGGATTGGACTGTAGTTGATGTCAACAGTCTCCTACACTGACTCAGAAATACACTTCGCTTTTGATCATCATCAC
The DNA here is from genome assembly GCF_946808225.1 of Silurus aristotelis. Taxonomy (NCBI): domain Eukaryota; kingdom Metazoa; phylum Chordata; class Actinopteri; order Siluriformes; family Siluridae; genus Silurus; species Silurus aristotelis. The sequence goes on along the minus strand of NC_139594.1, from coordinate 1,929,989 downwards.
TGCACCCCGCAACATTGTATACCCGCCACAAATGGACATTCGGTGTAACCCAGATGAGGATGGGTTCCCTCTTGAGTCTGGTTCCTCTCAAGGTTTCTTCCTTATGCCATCTCGGGGAGTTTTTCCTTGCCACAGTCGCCAGTCGCCACCGGCTTGCTCATCAGGGACAAACTTACTCATAAATAACATATTCATTTTTAATCACCGCATTATCTGTGTAAAGCTGCTTTGAGACAATGTTCATTGTTAAAAGCGCAATACAAATAAAAAATGAATTGAATTGAATTGAATGTGAAAGGACTTTCCCAAGGTGCCTGGATGTTTCTGCTCTCTGAAATTCAGATGAACAGCAGTGTGTCTAAACTGAGGGCACAGGGTGGCACTGCCCACCTTTTTTACATGGTAGTTTTATATTTTTTTTGTTATTGTTTGCAATGTCCAAGAACAGCTTCACATTTAAACGATTGTGTTTTTAATCAGATAAAAATATGGCTGTTCATTTACTATTTGTGTAATATTGATGATTAATTTAGATGTTTGTTTGGTATTGTATGAGGAAGTCTGGTGTGGAAGAGAAGTATGTGAGGGTGGTGCAGGACATGTATGAGGACAGTGTGACAGCAGTGAAGTGTGCAGTAGGAACGACAGACTGGTTCAAGGTGGAGGTTGGACTTGATCAGGGATCGGCTCTGAGCCCTTTCCTGTTTGCCGTGGTGATGGACAGGTTGAAGGACGAAGTCAGACAGGAGTCTCTGTGGACTATGATGTTTGCGGATGATATTGTGATTTGTGGTGAGAGTAGGGAGCAGGTGGAGAAGATCCTGGAGAGGTGGAGGTACATGCTGGAGAGAAGGGGAATGAAAGTCAGTAGGAGTAAGACAGAGTACATGTGTGTGAATGAGAGGGGGGGCAGTGGAGGGGTGCGGTTGCAGGGAGAAGAGGTGAAGAAGGTGGAGGAATTCAGGTACCTAGGGTCATTATTGCAAGATTGAGATGGTTTGGACATGTGCAGAGGAGGGACATGGGGTATATCGGTAGGAGAATGCTGAGGATGGAGCCACCAGGAAAAAAAATATGCGTTGTTCATGGCATTTGTGCAGTGGCACAGTGTGGGCACATGAATTTCCCCATTGGCCCTCCTGACTGGTTTTTGGTCCCCCCTGTGCCACCTCATTTAAATAATCCTAGAATCAGCCCTGCAGATGGATGTCGCAGTGTTCAGCGGATAACTTTCTCTAACAGTTTTAGTTAACCAAACAGTCAATCCACAATCCACACAAAAAAATAGAGTGTAAGCAAAAAGTTAAAGAATGTTTTTTTATTTAGTGATTTTCTTTTTAGATTGGTGTGTAACCCATAGAGAAATAAAGGCTACTAATACTGTTGTTTCACTTCTAACCATTGGGGGCACTATAGGACTGAGTTGATTAGAGCCTATAATTATCATTACCAAAATTATTTATTTCCATTTGCAGTTCTTTCCAGCAGAATTCCAGGAGAAAGCAGAGATACAACATGATTATTATAGACTGCTAGACGATCCTGATAGAGGGACCAGCCGGTGATTTGTCACCAGGGGAATCTTGATTTGCTTCGAGAGCCAGTTAATTCCTCATTCACACACAGTCACAACAAGCGCACTTGAGGACGAGGAATTCACCGTTCACTTAAATATACATGTTTATAGAACTCTGGAGCAACATACCACCTACACCTAAGGGAGAAACTGAACATTTATGGGGTAATTTACTTTCTTTTGTATTATTTTAGAGAGTTTTTTCTTTTTGTTTGTATTATTCTTGTGTGAATATTGTTTACGGTTTATCGCATATATTATTGTTTATCTATTTTGAACTGTTGTTAAGGAGGCAATAAAATTGTCAGCTGTTTTTTGTCTCGTGAATTGGATTCTCATCGAACCTAAGTAGATGTTAGCGTCTTTTCAGTGCCATAGATGCTACAGGTGCACATGTATAAAAAAAAAACATTGTTTCTTATGAATGTAAAAAAACTAAAAATTTATTAAAGGCAAAATATCACAACATTCAACTTTGAACCGCACATGGTTCTGTTTGTTTTGTTAACAAATCAGTAAACAAAAAAAAAACTAATAAATAAATAAGTCAATATATGATAAAATACATGCATTACACATTGCATAGTTCTGACAATCAATCAATAAATAAATAAATAAATAATGAAATCAATCAATCAATCAATCAAAAAATAAATAGATAAATAAATAAATAAATAAATAAATAAATAATCTGGTTGCACTGGGAAACACTGTAAGTCTGTTTTCTCCTTCTTCTTTACTTCTTGCTCTCGAGAAAGGTTTGAAACTTCTCGAGTCCATCCTGCAGCTGAGTTCTCACCATCTCCCAGCCGCACGAGCTGAACTTCTGTAGACCAGAAACACAATGCATGTTATGTTAAACAGCAGAATGACTTCACGTTACATCCACGTGCACTTCCATGCAAAGGCTTTGAATGATTGATTGTGAGACTGTTTTCTTCTCTGGGCACTGACCTTCTCTTTCAGTTGCTTCTCCAGCCTTTCAAAATAAGGCCTCAGTACAGCAGAGCTGCTGTCCATCACTGTCTGGACCTCTTTCTCTACCTGCAGACAGTCCACACACAAGGACCTGATTATTCACTGATTTATACAGGGGCGTGTTTTCTGATAGACTTCCCATGCAGGGTTAGACCCCGATACAGATTTGGAAATTTCTCACTCACACATTCTTGCAGGTTTTTCACTTGTCTATGTATGATGTTCTTGAAGAGTCCAAGTTGATCTTGGTTCCATGTGACTGAGGTATGTTTGTTTCTGAAGATTTTGTTCACTCCGTTTAGAGTTTCAAGCGCCACCAAGGCCACGTCTTCATTCTGCAAGTACAAAAACAATTCACTGATTATTTCATGGTTACTTTTCATACAAAAAAATAAAAGCTGCTCTTGATGACGATAATGATGATGTTTTCACCACTGAATTCACTTCAGATGAGCGAACAGACATGTATATTTAAAGCTCATGGCAAGAAGTTACTATCAGGCCGAATGCTAAACTCATAAAAGGCACATAAATAAATAAATAAATAAAAAAACACATTTCCGTCACTGTGAAACTAATAACTTATTTTAAATGTCTCCATTCTGTTATGATCTATAAATGTAGCAGCTCCTTCATGTGTTTTTCTATTTATTGGATTGGTCTTTGATTCGCGTCACAAAAACCTCCACAACAACGTAACAGCTGGAAACAAATAAATAAAACGAGCCAATATTGAAACTGGCTCACACATTAATAATATTAAAATAAATAAATAAATAAATGCAAATAAATTAAACAATTCACTGAAATAACAATGTTATTTACAATAAAAGATTCAAATATGCACTATATTGCCAAAATTATTGGGACACTTGTCCTTTCCTGCGCTATGTGGTTCTTTTACAAACTGTTACCACAAATCTAGAGGCACTCAATTGTACTTTAGGTAAAGATAAAATTTTGCATTCACTTAAACTTGGAAACCCAAACCTGCTCCAGCATGGCGATGCCCCTGTGCACACAGTGAGCTCCTTGACGATCTGGATTAGATGCTTTGGAGAGGAAAATCTTGCTGCTATAGAGCTCTGATCTCATCCCTACTGAACACCTTTGGGATGAATGTGAACACTGACTACACCCCAGGTCTCCTCACCTACATCAGCACCTGCTTTTACTAATACACTTGTGACTGATCACAAATATCCATCAACACACTCCAAAAATCTAGTGGAACATCTTCTCAGAAGAGTGGAGGGAATTAGAAGAGCAAACTGAGACTAAATGTGGAATCTAATGCTCAAACATCACACACCATAATTACGATTAGGTGTCCCAATACTTTTGGTAATAAAGTGAATGTACAGTTTTTATAATAACATCTGGATTTTTCATAATAAACAATTCTGCACAAACCTGAGATTTATTGAACACGTCATTGGGAAAGATGTTGCTCTCTAACTGTAAACACTCCAATGGCATCCGATCACCCTGTAAACACACACACACACACACACACACACACACACACACACACACACACACACACACACACACACACACACACACACACACACACACACACACACCTCCGCTGAGTAATTCATCAATGACCCAAGATTTTCTGTGCTATTGCTGATAATGATTTGTATTATCCATGGGGCAGATGTTACTCACCATGTTCTTGAGCAGTCCAATACACTCCCCGTTCAGTCTTCCAAGTCTGAAGTGTGTCCAACTGCAGGATGGAAGACTGGCCGCTCCACACACACTTATCAAGGTCATTAACAGCAGCACGACCTTCATCAGCTCCATGATAATTGCTCAGAGATACTCAGGTTCAACCTTCACAAACAGACAGAATGAAAACAAATCTGCGAATGAACACCAGCATGAGTCCTGGAGTATTTTATCTAATACAGGGTGGGGGGGGGGGGGGGGGATCTGTATGCGTTTCGAAAATATTTAATTGTCCCGCAAAACGGATTCTTTTTTTTTTTAATATGAAAGATGTTTTTTTTTTTTTTTTTTTTTTTACACGGTGCAAAAGTTTTACTGTGTGACGTGTTACTTTTCTGTTTCGCTTCTGGAATCTGTGTGTGTGTGTGTGTGTGTGTGTGTGTGTGTGTGTGTGTGTGTGTGTGTGTGTGTGTGTTTGTGTGTGTGTGTGTGTGTGTGTGTGTGTGTGTGATCATTTCAGGGTTTCAATCATAATAAAATGAAAGGGGGACAATAAAATAATAAGTGATTTAACGGTTTAACAAATGATATAATATTAATTGATGATTGCATACAAGCAAGGAAATGTTCAAAAATGTGTAAACACAGAGAAATACACCCTGCCCTGAGAGCACGAGACACTAAAAGCTATTGGTCTAGACGACGTATTTTGCATATAATTATCATTTTGATTCCCTTCATATCCCTAAATTGTCGACACCCAATATAAAGGAATCTAGTAAAATATTCAGTCAGGGTGATGTAAACAAGCAATAGTGCTAATGCAGAGCAATGAAAAAAAAAAAAAAACCCAGAAGAACTGAATGATTTAATTCTTGACCGAATCACATCCAAACTGCATTTTTATTACATCCAGATTATTTCCCGGAGTGGTGTAAACGTAAGAAACGTAAAACAGCATGGAACTTTTACATTCTTTTTAGAAAAAAAACACATTTCGGGCTTTATTTTACTATGAGTTTCATGTCCAATGCCCCTGTGTACAAATGCAAAATAAATGATTATCTCTATTTCATAAACCACGTAGAGAATACGAATTCTCTTACGAGGGAAATATCGAGGTCCGTGACGTCGGAGTGACGTGGCGCCGCCTTCCCGTCACTCAATAATAATAATAATAATAATAATAATAATAATAATAATAATAATAATAATAATAATAAAGGAACAGATTTACATGCGTATTAAACATGTTTCATGGATGGAGGTTTTTTTTTTTTAAATCATGAAGACCACTTTAGACAGAATTTCTGAAGACTGGAGAGAGGGTTAATTCTGGCACAAAAAAAAAAATTACCCAGTGTGGACACGAAACATGCACATCACAATAATTCTCGTTTATAATGTTCTAGTATGGATTATAACGAAAGTTCTGTCCGTTCGTGGTTCTCATGTAGTCTATTAATTATTAGGGTTTTTTTCTCCTGCACTTCTCAAAAAGGCAACAGGAACCGCAATTTTGGTACAGAAACAAAAACATCTGACAATTTTACCCGAAATAATGACAATAACAAAGATTATATATAAAATAGAATTGCTACTAATACTACTACTACTACTACTACTAATACTACTACTACTACTACTAATAATAATAATAATAATACTAATAATAATAATAATAATAATAATAATAATAATCTGCCTGACGTCAATACAATAGAGCTGAATCGAAATTCATGATGGATGTAAATAAAGGTCTAAGTTATCAGCAGCCTGATTCAGAAAGAAAGAAGGTAGAAACGTGCAGAAGATGAAGAGCTGCATGCTATCAATCATCTCATCATGAGGATAATATACTCTAATGAATTTGATGAATAATATTTGTATATCACTTTTATATCACTCAGATTATGCTGTAACGAGATGAATATTTATAGATGCATACATTTATCTTTTGCACGTTTCCTCCACTAATTGCTTTATACTTGTTTTAATCCATTATTTTAATTTGGGTTTCTGATCTCCTTTCTCACCTGACGTCACTTCAGCCTTCTCTGTTCTCCAACTGGAAAACCTGAAGGTTGAGAAATAACGGCATAATCGGGTTTTATTCCTAATTATAGATTAAATCACTTTTCGGTTCCATCGTGATAAATGATACATATGTTCAATGCATTATATATAGAATATATTTTACAGCCCCAACTACACATATTTATACCAAATCAAATCAAATTACATTTTACTTGTCACATACACATGCAGTGAAATGTTTTATACGACTGAGGGAATGGGATGGGGAGAAGAAATACAGCAAGAAAAAAAGAAGGCAGATAAATAAAGAGTATAAACTATATAAAATATAAATTATATAAAGAAATATATGAGAAAAAAAGTATATATACAGGATGCTTATGACAGTAAATATTTACAACAGTGTGGTGGATGTGATTGTCCTTAAAGTGACTGTGTGCGGTAAGAAATAATAATAATAAAATAAAATTTAATAATAATAATAAAAAATAGATAATAATAATAATAATAATAATAATAACAATAATAATTAGTTTAATTAGTATAGTATTTGTTGTAGTAGTAATTATTCTAGTAATTATTGATAATTAGTTATAATTATTCATAATTTAAATCTTTGTTTTTGTGTTTTTTTGTAATGAACTGCTATAACACACCGCATTATTAAAGCAACAGGACTCATGAGTGTCAGTAAACCCCTTCACATGTTCACCAGTTTTCATGCTAACAGTGTGGGGGGAAAAACAGACTTTTTTGGAGCATCACAAATCTTATTAATCTGTGTAATCATTTATTCCACTCTGTAGGAAATATTACAGGTTTTTATCTATAGCCCACCACAGAAACCATCACTGATCTCTCTCTTATGTGACAAACTGCAGGTGCAGTGTTGAGGAAAGATCGTAGTCAGCGGTTTCAGTGAAAGGCCTGAATGAATTGCGGCTATTTCAGTTCCCCTTCATTATATGAACACTGCCCAGATTTATATAAATTTTCCGACATTCATAAAAGTTTCAGGGACTTAACATCTAAAAATGAACATTGCATTGGACAAGAAGGTTCATGATGTCATTGGTTGTACTTACACACCTGTTTGTACACAGTAAAATCAGCTTAAAGTGTTTTATTTAACACTACTAAAGATCAGATATGTTCCCAATCTATCGTCTGTAGTGTTGAATTTATAATTTTTAAACACTTAATAGCGATAAAAAATGAGAGAATGTGGAATGTTACACTAATTTGCAGTATTGTGATGAACGTTTTACACTAAGGGTCGCTGACCACCTCTGGAGTTGTTATTCCTGTGGATTACGCATCCAGTGTTACCAAAAAAGTGTTCCTTTAAGCGCAAAATACATTTTTACACTGTTTTATGGTGTGAATGGAGATGATTGGATCTAAAATCAAGAGTCTTCAGACAGATGTAAGAACTCACTTTTATTTAAAATCGAGACAAAGTGGCTACTTTAAAACATGGAAAATGTGTAAAGTCAAAGGTTCAGTCAAATTTTAAGAAGGTTTGCACCAAAATATATAATGGATAAAACAAACCCATTAACTCTGCAGAGAGATGAACGAGTGACATCAGGTCGAATACGATTACAGAAGGGTAGAAGAAAACTGAAAACAAAAGACCTGTAGGGCATCTGCACATCAAAAGTGAGTTCAGTTACAGTAAACACACTTTCAGAAGTGAACCCTGAAACGTTCCTCCTTGAATGCTGTTCTTCTTTGTACCCATTGAAAGCAGGTATTGCTGTGGATTTCCTTTACTGGAGTCGATGTGCTTTTGTGTTTGTTAGTTGCAGCCTAAAGATAAAAATAAATAATCACAGCTCTACAATGGTTTCTCTACATCAGTTATTCACAATATCATGAACTCAGCTGATGTTGACTCTTGGCAGACCACAGGTAATGAAGAAAACACCAAATGTATCTTTTTAAAGATGAGGTGTTTTCCCCGATTGAGATGCAGACATCTTTCCAGGTTTCTTTTGCAGCTTTGTGGTGATAGAACCAAATGAAGTAAAACAAGAATAGAAGTAACGTCACTGTTCCATCCTTAAAAAACAAACAGAACCGGCAACATCAGAAAATAATACATGGAGAAGTTTAAGCAGTCTGATTCTGAACTCTGACAGTCTAATCTGCATCCTCCGTTTCATCATTCGTTCTTTCTGCACAGTCAATCAGGTCCTGAAGGTCTTGGGAGGAGTGAAGACAGTTTCCTTGCTGAATAAATTTGTGCATGAACGTAGTTAGTCACTTTTTCTAACACTTTTTCTCTCGATGTGGAGGAGCAGCGGATCTACTCTGAGCTCCTCCCGAGTGACTGAGCTTCTCACCCTATCTCTAAGTGATCGCCCAGCCACCCTGCGGAGAAAGCACATTTCGGCCGCCTGTATCCGGGATCTTGTCCTTTCGGTCATGACCCAGAGCTCATGACCATAGGTGAGAGTAGGAACGTAGATTGACCGCGCTCAATTGATGCGCTGTCCTTCTAATTAATTCATTTCTAATACTGTCCATTGTCATCACTCCCAACAAACATCTCAACATCTTCAGCTCTGCTACCTCCAGCTCCACCTCCTATTCCTAAAGAGTAAAAGACACTCAATGCCACTGTCTCTAATCCATACAACATCTCAGGTCTCACCACAGTCCTATAAACTTTCCCTTTCACTCTCACAGATACTCTTCTATCACAAATCACTCCTGCTATCACTCTTCTCCACCCACTCCACCCTGCCTGCACTCTTTTCTTCACTTCTCTGACACACCAGACTTCCTCATACAATACCACAACTCCTCTCTCCACCCTGTTGTACACTTTCTCTAAATCCACAAACACACAATGCAACTCCTTCTGACCTTCTCTATACTTCTCCATCAACATTCTCATAGTAAATAAGGCATCTGTGGTGCTTTTCATCGACATGAAACCATACTGTTGCTCACAGATGGTCACCTCTTCTCTCAGCTTGGCTTCCACTACTCTTTCCCATAACTTCATGGTGTGACTGATCAACTTTATTCCCCTGTAGTTACTGCAGGTCTGCACATCTCCCTTATTCTTAAAGATCAGTACCAACACACTCCTTCTCCATTCCTCAGGCATCTTCTCACCTTCCAGAATCTTGTTAAAGAATCTGGTTAAAAACGCCACTGCATCTCTCCTAAACATCTCCATGCTTCTACCAGTATGTCATCTGGTCCAACCGACTTTCCACTCTTCATCCTCTTAATCGCTGCTCTCACTTCCTCCTTACTAATCCTATCCACTTCCTGCTTCACCATCTTCACATCACCCAACCTTCTCTCTCTCTCATTTTCATTTCATTTTTATTCTCTCATCACCATGTCCTGTAAAGTTTTCACACGGGCCTTGATTGAAATAATCATCACCAGTGAAAGACATGTAGTCGTCACCTGCTTCATGTAATATGATTATAGGTTGCACAATTCTGTCATATTTAATCTGAGTGAATTGTTTTTTTGAGGTTAAAGACTGCAGTTTAAATCTGTAGAACAGAAACATTCAGAGTTTATAATGAATCAGTGATTCAGGCATTGCTTTCCACAGACCTGCTGGTTCTTCGACAACTAGACTCGTGCTTTCCAGGTCTCTTTACATTGTGCCCATATGACATGTACCTCCTCTTCATCAACAAGTGGGAAGCTTTCAGTTTACATATTTAGGGACATGTGCAGAGAATACTGTTGTTAAAATAAATAAATAAAGTCAAGCTTTCCGTAGTATTTTCTGTGCCTTATTTATTAATTATATAAAAAAATGTGTTCTGTTAAAGTGTCAGAAAACAGTAGACTAAAACTCACTTGTTTGGGTTGAAGATCACAGAACACTCTTAGTTTTTCATTCGTTTAGTTTTAGAAGAAAATAGTTTGTTGCTTTAATTTTGCTGCAGTCATTTTGAGTAAAGGTTTTTTTTATATTTATGATGTCAGAGATTTAAATTCTGGCTGCAATGAAAACTGTACCCACACTGTTACATACAATGGGCCACTAGTGACAATATGTATTAAAAAATAATAGTTAATAGGAAAACATTCATTGTTCTCCAATTTTAGATTTTTTTCTTTGTTATATTACATTGTTTATAATAAGGAATTCTAAGAACATTCATGTCTAACTTGAAAAAATGTAATTTTTTTTTTTTTTTTAAAGGTTTAACTTTAAAAATGAATAGAGTTAATTTTAATTAAACGTTAAATGCATATCTTGGGTCTAAGATATCCAATTAACGCTAAATTAAAATGTTTAAACATTCCTCCACCAATCCTCTTCCACTCCACAGATTAAAATATTGACATTTGTTAATACTGACTGGTGCTGAAATACAAAGTTTCATGATCCTGAAAGCAAAATGTCTATAATGCAGGGAAAAAAGACATTTTACTGACATTTCCTTTTCCTTCTGCGCCTCTGAGTAAAGGGTATCTGGAGATAAGAGCCTTTACTACACAAACATAGTCATTGTTTAAAAGGTATATATCAAAGGAATTTCTGAGAGTTTGGAATAGATAGACAGATAGACAGATAGACAGATAGACAGATAGATAAGAGGTTTTTTTTAAACATACAGTGTGTGCAGAGGAGGGACATGGGGTATATCAGTAGGAGAATGCTGAGGATGGAGACACCAGGAAGGAGGAAAAGAGGAAGACCAAGGAGGAGGTTTATGGATGTGGTAAAGGAAGACATGCAGGTAGTTGGTGTGAAAGAGGCAGATGTACAGGACAGGGGGGTGTGGAGATGATCCGCTGTGGCGCCCCCTAATGGGAGAATACAATAAAAGAAAAGAAGAAGAAGTGTGTGCTGGGCGATAGTCTCTTCCAGCACTCGTATAATTGTCTTCCATTAAGAGCTGATATAATGATATGGCTCATTGTTATCCAACTTTGACTGAACATCCTTTGGGAATTTTGGGAATGAGGAGACAGGAGGAAATGGGGTTGGGGCTCTTTGCTCTTGACTGTTTAGACAGAGAAATGATGAAGAATTGAGTAAAAGACAGAAAGCATATAAATTTCATAAAACGATTATAGTGACCAAATTAATTATATTAAATAGTATCAGAATTCTGTTTCAATTTGGTGGAAAAGTTACTCAAACAAAGACTGGAATCGTTTCACCAAGTTTTACACTGAAAACCAGCAAACAACTAAATTAGCAGGGAAGGGCTGCATGATTCATCAAAATTAAACTAAATCATGATTTTTTTGAATCACGATGACTATTAAAAATCACTTATTTAATATAATACTTGTAGAGCGTGTCAGTAAAAAACTCATATTGTTCTAATACTTGTGGTCTGACTTTCAGAGTTTTTCACTTCGGTTCTCGTTCAGTTGTTGGGACAATTTAGATCAATTGAACTTCTTTCTCAAAAAGCAGTGCGATCATGTGATCTGGTGGACCAGCACTGGCACTTTCCCCATCAACTTCACAAACTAAGACAAAGCAGTTAGTCAGAAGCAGGTCATCACAGAGACCTGATAGTCAGATCACACAGAACACGTAGATTTGTTTGATTATATTGTAAATATTTCATGTAAACCTGCACACGGACATAATCAACAGTGCAGTGCAGTTAAGTGTTTGCATTTAGGTGCAGTGAAGACGACGCTTTTTTTAAGAAACACATCCAGACATAACAATAAGGTACGAGACGCGTCTTGAAAGAACTAAACAAGAGACTAAACAGACTTGTGGTCTGCTTTGCGTCCCGCTCTGCGTTCTAAAACGACCAATCATCGTCTTGTTGCTACGCCTAACAGCGGACACAGCAACCAATCAAGCGTGAGAAAAAAGTTTGGCGGGATTTTTTCATTACACATGCGCAGTGGAAAAAAACTGCCAAATTACATGGATACTAATGATGACTATTGTAACGTGAATGTATTTATTATAATTGTCTACGAAAACGTTTAAAAAGAACTGCCTTCATTTTTAGTTTTCACAACAAAATTTCACAATACCTGCTTTAGTTTTATATTTAAAATATATATATATTGTTTTTTATTATAGCCTAAATGTATGATCATTAATGTATATATATATATACACACATAAACTATATTTCTAAAAGTATTTGGTCACCTGGTCATAAATTTGGTATGTAATTTTTAAACATTGAATTCAACCTTTAGTCCCAATTTGCTCTTCTAATTCCCTCCACTCTTCTGGGAGGATGTTCCACTAGATTTTGTTGTGTGCTTATGGATATTTGTGTTCAGCCACAAAAGTGTTAGTAAAGGCAGGTAGTGATGTAGATGAGGAGACCTGGGGTGCAGTCAGAGTTCACATTCAGCCAAACGGTGTTCAGTAGGGATGAGATCAGAGCTCTATAGCAGCAAGATCTTCCTCTCCAAAGCATCTAAACCAGATCTTCAAGGAGCTCACTGTGTGCACAGGGGCATCATCATGCTGGAGCAGGTTTTGGGTTTCCAAGTTCAAGTAAATGCAAAATTGTATTAAAGCGCATCTACAGACGTCCTGTACATTTGAGTTCTACAACATATAGAAACTATTTGACTAAACCTCAGATTTAAAATAACAGCTACATACCACAGAAATGAAGAACATCAAGAACATCCTTATTTAATAAAAGAAAAAACATGTGGCAGCATCCCTTATATAAAAGAGCAACAAAATTATAGGAAAAAAAACTTTAAACATTAAAATGGCTCATAAAAAGAAAGATATAAGAATAAAATGTTAGATTATGTATGTGATTTTTCAAATTTCGAACATCTCCCTTAAACATGTCCATGGTGTTGAGGAATGTCTTTGTTTTTATTTAGATTCACATCTGTGTTTCCCTCTGCATTCACATGGTCCATTCCTCTTGTTGACCTGCTCATTGTTTGCTCTGCTTGTCTACATCTACTTCTGATAGGCAGGAAATAATACACCAGAGATCTGGTGAAAAAGCCGCGCAATGAAGGGCTGATGGGCTGAAAACAGAGCTCAATGAGAAGAAATAATACTGAAAGTAACGAGGCAGGTTTGGAAATGTAAGAAAAATAAATAGTGGAGTGAAATACTGATTCCAGAATAATCTAAGAAGTATTTGTACTTCACTACTTCCTGCTCTGCTCTTAACGGAGTTTCAGAAACTCTACAGATGAGACTGCGGCACGCGCTTATGCGACTTCTATGCACGTCTATGCGACTTCAAAACCCTTATTAGTCTGATTGCGCTACATTTCGGCTCTTATGAAAAGCAGACTGGTTTATCTTCTTCTTCTCCGTTACCTTTCCTGAATTCACAGCAACATTGTCACATTCTTCTTTCGCTTTTTTTTTAACTCGAGCTCCTACAAAGCAAATCCCAGGGGTCCGCGGAACCAGCGCGTGGCTGTTTGGGTTCTTCAGCAGAACTCATGCTCAGGTAAGACCTTCTGGAACGCTAGTGCTTCGGAACGCAAACACCGAATAAGTCCGCTATTAAATGCATCGTCCTTCCTCCACTTATCGAATTGCTCTACTGTAGCGCGCGCGCAGTCGAATAAAATGCTGCTAATCCCAAAAATCAGAACCGAACCACAATATACTTGGTGCACAACAATGAGAAAGAGAAAAGAAAATTACTAAATATGAAGAGATCCCGGGTGAGGACCCCATTCTGTTAGAGCCCAGTCTGGGGTTTGGGGCGCACAGGGGGATTAAAGGCATGGGTGGGTGATGTAGCAGGTGGATGGGAGTGTATTTGGTATTTGAGAGGGTGAATGGAAACACAAACACCAGGGTATCGTTAAGAGGGATAGAGGTCAGGGTGGAGCAATGGCAGAATAATAAACCAAAAAATAAACACTCTTTTTTTTACCAACACTAAATCACCTACAATCAAACCCAAAAGAAAAACAGAACACTTCCCTCATCAAAAACAGGGAAGAAACCCACACCCAACAGAAATGACAAACAACACACACTTATAATAAAAACTAATTTAATACAGAGAAGATTCACTATAAGTTCATTAAGGTCAGTCTGTTATTTTATTATCTAATTTCCCTGCACAATATACTGCTATATTTGTGCTAATTTGGTCTCTGCTCACTACCTGCACTCTTTATGTGACAGAATGTACTGTGTGTATTGCTATTTGCACTGACTGCATATGACTGCTCTGTAATTGCACTCTGCACAATGATAACGTGTAGTGCCATGACTTTAGGAGAACCCAGGAACGAAGTTCTATTAAAAATAAAACAATCAAAAGTGTTTCATCCAGCAATGCCAATTTTTGGTTCCTTAAATAGTTCTTAAATGAAAGGGTTTTCGAGAGACGAGTGCATGTTCTCTTTGTTACTATGCAACACATTTGATAATGTAACAGTATGGAGATTTACTAAACAGATCTATACATTTCCAGATGTTTTTGTTTTCTCTGAAAAATCCCTCTGAACATGAACAACAGCTTTACGCACTTGAGGCATCCGGACAGTCGGTTTCTACAAACCTTCAGCTAAAATACTGTGCCAAAGTTCTTTTTCTTGACAATTTGGAGATTTCTTTCTTTCTTTCTTGTGATCCAGTTCCTCCCAGAGCAGTTCAATAGGATTGAGGTGCGGTGACTGGGCAGGTCGTTCCCTGATAGATATCACTCCAGACATCTGTTTACACACTTACAGAGCTCAGATGTACGCTTCTGCTCATTGTCTTGTTGTGTGATGAAGTCGGTTCAAATGCAGACGGAACTGCATGGTGTTGGAATTGTAGCCATGTTGTGAGTTAGCATGTTCTCCAAGTTGAAACCAGAAGTTTGTGAATTGGAACGTTACATAGCTACATGTATTTTACTCAAAATGTATTGTTTTTGCCTCTGACTGTGAAATGAATACTAATAAAGCTGGTTTTGCATTTGAAAAACATGATCTTTTTAATATAAATACAACTTTTCTGTATCAAAATACAATCTTAAACATGAAATAAATAAATAAATTAATTAAATTAAAAAGTCCTGATCCTCATATTAATTATGAAAGGACTTTTAAATATCAGACAGCCGATCTAGTCGCTCAGCCCTTGGTGGAAATGAGAACACCCTTCAAGTCTTTATTCAGAATGAACTGTAGAGTGATGAGCACCTCCTTTCGGACGATTTCCCAACCACAAACCTGAAAATCCTGAAGAGAAAACAACAAAGCAGTGCTGTTTAGCTGAGTTTGTTCAAATGGCACAAAATGTTTATATCACGGGTTAATAACAGGTTATAATTATACCTTTTCTTTCAAAACGGTTGAGATTTTGTCGAAATACTCTTTGAGGGCCTTTTCACGCTGAAGAAAGTTTTCCTGTGAGTCTGGAACTTTGTTCATGATCTAATATTCAGGGGGGGAAAAAAACGCATGTCAAATTTCAAACATTTCAGCATTTACACACCTTCTGAGCTTTTTCTTTTTTTATAACTTTTCGTCTTACACATTGGTTCTCCTCAATCTGGCGGTCAATAATGTTCTCAAAGACCTCAAGGTTTTTCCAGTGATCAGGAGTTCCTTCTTCATTAAACAAGGAGGAGATGTGGGTCAAAGTTAAGTAGATAGTCTTTTCCAGGGCTATGACCTGTTTGGTAGAAGAAGAAAAAAAAAAAACAACAGTAATGATATAACAAGAAGATTATATGTACGGAGTAATTGTGGCTTGCAGGGTTGCTCCAGCAGCAAGGTTATGAAGAAAATACTGGAGACTAAAGTTGAGGTCAGATAGAAAGAGTAAAAGATAAATGATGAAAAAATTCACCTTGTTCAACCACGATTGTCATATAAGCGTGAAATCTACAGTGGCTTTAAAAATTTAATCCGTAATGAAATTCTAGATTTCCGACATTACCCACAATACAATTGACCTCCAAACAATAAAAGCCAAAGAGAACCCCTTATTCAACCTGAAAATATTCTACTTGTTATACACAGCATCAGAAATAAACAGAGAAGAACTTCACTACTATATATGTTCAGTCAACATGTTTGTTAACACTGACTACTTTTCAGAGTTCCAGGAGGAACCGATGTATGTTCATCACAATCATCTAGAGGCGAAAACGGCCTCATGCTAATCTGCAAATGACCACTTACATGGGAAGGTGAAGAGAGCCGTAGCCCTTACATCAGGACCCAATACCGACTAGTGCTGGGGCTTGAACCCACAACCTTCCAATCAGTAACCCAGAGTCTTAACCAGTAAGATTCCACATCCCCATTAGATTAAGTCTTTAGTCCTACAGTCTGTTCAGATCGCTGATATGTTTGTCAAAAGGTCGTAAAGCTTAAATGCTAAATACCGCCATCGATCGAATCTCCTTGTTGGAGTCTTTGCTATAAGTCAATTATGTCACCTTGAGAAAATCCTGGCGGTTCTCATTCATAATCCAGATCACTTAACTTTTGGCCTCCCGTTAAATGCTACCGAAAAAGTCACAACAAACCTGCACAACCTGACTGAGGTAGGTTTTTTTTGTTGTTGTTACTTAATGGAATTAATATTCACCTGTTCGGACGTGTTGAACAGGAACGCTGTCTCGGGAAACGGGACAGAAACAGTGCCTTCAAGGCAGTGCAAAGGCAATCTGTCTCCCTAATACAAAACAAAAAGCAAACGTCATGCTCATTGATGGGAATCTCGTTATCCTCATGTACATTGTGTGCTTCAGATGAATGTGCGGCTTACCATTTTGTCCAGATAATTGTAGCTCCCTTCTATAAGTCTCCTCTGAAGCCTGCAGGGTGTAGGCATGGAGCTAACCTGCATGGTGCAGATGATCAAGGTGCACAGCCAGGTGAAAGCACGAAGACCTGCCATCTTTCAGATTCTCACTGAGAATAAATAAAGCTGAGACAGAGAGATAGAAAGCAGCCCTCGATAAGATTTTACTAGTTTTAGTGAGTCATTCATCATGAGCAATAATTTACAACAAAAAATAAACACATGACAGGAGACACAAGTGGCTCTTATCAGATACACAAATAATGGAAATCATTAATAATAATAATTTTAAAAAAATCGCACATCATATTAGAGAAAAAATCTGAGCACCAATGTACAATTTTAGTCACTAAAACATATTATTTTCAGCAGTACAAAATATAGTTACGACATAAGTAGTATTATTACTAAAGGAGTTATTATAAGCATGCATTCACACCGCTTCTTCTTCTTCTTCTTCTTACCTTAATGATAAATCAGGACTCTTTTCTCGGCTTGCTGAGAGCTTTGTGTTTTGAAGAGCCATTTCTGAGCTTAAATACTCATTCAAAGTGAAAACGGCTGAGAACCAATATTTTTAATTCGTTTGAAAGTTGTTGTGTAATGTTGGGAGAGAAGAGCCGGATACAGCAATTTCCTTTTCTTTTCAAATCGTCCTGCAAGAAGACTTTCCCTTGAGTCTGACTCCTCAGAGAAAACAATACTTAAGATATCAGTGCAGGAGAGAGTGAGAGAACGTATTCATCAACAGCAATAAAATGTTAGATTTGTATGGACATTGACGCAGTGTTTTATTCCTGCGGCTCGTTGAATTGTAAGCGCGTCTTTATATATGTTATATATATATTATTATGTATTATATATATATATAGACGTGCTTACAATTTAAATAAAAATGTTAGACGCAGAAACCTCAGTGCAATGTGATTTATATATATATATATATATATATATATATAATAAAAAATAATTAATATAACAATAATTAATATAATAATAATTAATATAAATAATAAATCATTGCACTGAGGTTTCTGCGTCTAACATTTTTATATTGGTTCGAACAATAAACTCATCCACTATGCGACGTATAACTAACAAACATAATCATGCAAATTTAGCAATTTAAAAATAGTCGCATTTCCCGTTCTTGTTTCACTGAAACCCACACAAATGTTTTTTTTTTTTGTGCGTGGATTAAAGGGTGCTTCCTTTTTTTATACTTAAAATAAAACTAAGGTATGTTAAATAATGTATTGATATTTTTTGTGACACTGAACTGAACTAAATTTCTGTTTTAAATGTAAATCTATTGATTTGGCAAACACTCGTATTAAAACACAGCTAACAGTTAAGATGAATTGTGCAGAAGAGGTTTAGAAACTTTGCTCAAAAAACCAACAGTGACAAATGATTGGTACTCGGATCAAAACTCTCAGAAAGTTCTTCTAAAACGACACAAAACAAATCGTTACATTTACATTATTTGGCAGACACCCTTCTCCAGAGTGGCTTACAATGATCTCGCCTGATTGGTTGAGGGTTAAGAGCCTATAGCTTTAGGGCCCAGCAGTGGTCATGCATCTCAAGAAGTCAAGAAGCTTTTATTGTCATTTCAACCCTATATAGCAGACGCAGTACACAGTGACAATGAGACAATGTTCCTCCAGAACCCCCCTGGTGCTACATTAAACAACATAGAGCTACATAAAGCTACATAACAGAGCACAGAGCTCAGGACTATGTGTCCTCACCACATAAAGTGCAAACAGTGCAAAACAAAAGACAAATACACAAAAGTGCCACCAGTAAACCTACTGTATACGATACAGGACAGGATACAGGAGTGTGTAAATAAACACAAAATCTAAACACAAAAGGTTGTGCAGCACAGCAATAGCAGCAGTCAAAACAGCATGTAAACAGTTGTGTAATAATAAATTAATATAATATGGTGGGACTGAAGACTGTGTGTGTGTGTGTGTGTGTGTGTGTGTGTGTGTGTGTGTGTGTGTGTGAGAGAGTGTTCAGTTCAGTTCTGTGTGTTGAGGAGTCTGATGGCTTGAGGGAAAAAAACTGTTGCACAGTCTGGATGTGAAGCCCGAATGCTTCGGAACCTCTTTCCTGATGGTAGGAGAGTGAAAAGTGTGTGTGAGGTGTGTGTGTGAGGGGTGTGTGTGTGTGTGTGTGGTCGTCCACAATGCTGTTGGCTTTGCAGATGCAGTGTGTGGTGTAAATGTCCGTGATAGAGAGGAGAGAGACTCGGATGATCTTCTTAGTCGTAGGGTCTTACAATCCGAGACGGTGCAGTTCCCAAACCAGGCAGTGATGCAGCTGCTCAGGATGCTCTGTAGAACATGGTTAGGATGGGGGGGAGGGACATGGGCGTTCCTCAGCTTTCTCCTAAAGTCAACAACCATCTCTTTGGTTTTGTCGACGTTCAGATACGGGTTGTTGCTCTACACCAGGCTGTTAGTTGTTGCACCTCCTCTCTGTATGCCGAGGAGTCCCACCACGGGCGTGTCATTGGGGAACTTGAGGATGTGGTCCGAGCTGTTCATCACTACACAGTCGTGGGTCGGACTGACTGAGGTCTCGCAGTCAGGATTTAGGATTTGAACTCAAGACCTTTCAGCCAGAAGAATACCTTGTGGTATTATAATCAAGTGGGAAAATGATCTTAACAGTGAACACAATCTCAGCCAGTTCAATCTGAGATGGTTTTGAAGAAGTAATCTAGAGCCCTAAACATCGAGTACCAACTGCTTTTGCAGTATGGAGTGATGCCAAGTCATTGAGGTTCATTTAAGGTAATAAGACTCTGCTTCACATGACTGTATTATTTTGAGTCACTAATTAATCTTCAGGTCTTCGTGTTTATTTCAAGAGCAACGACGGGAGAACGCCAACGCCCATACCTGCACTAGAAAACCAGTGTTTACAATCACACGTGAGTAACTCTGCGGCTGACTCACCTAATTTTAGTTTAGCCTTCTGGGGTAATGGCTAATGCTACTTCAAATCAAGACGTTTCTAAAAGTAGCATGAGATCTGGTTAAGTGCTCTGAATCACTCATGCATTTCAGCTTTTACTCAATCATCTGACTAAACATTAGACATTAGACATTGATGCATAAATGAATGACAAAAATGCTGTCTGGGGAAAAATAATACATGACCAATCCGAGCGTTCCTGTCTGGACCAATGAAGATCAATCAGCCTGATGAATAGATTTGGCAGTAATTTAATTGCCCTGTGAGCTCAAGTTTATTGGCCACCATTCACTGTGTGTGTGTGTGTGTGTGTGTGTGTGTGTGGGTGCACGCGCCATCATAATTTCTTAATCACACACTTGTATGAGCATGTAAATGTGAATGAAATAAATAATATCAAAATCTGGCATTGTGTATGCATGTAAAAGAAAATCACTTCCAGTTATTCACAGTTATAAAGCATTATTAATAAAACACTCTCATCGTCAAACAGCAGCTTGTACAGAAATCCAGATGTAGATTTCAGCCCCTAAAGACCAGAGGTGACATTGTGGAGGAAAAGCCATGAATCCTTAAGACTCCGCAAAACCTGTTTTCTTCTGGGTGATGTTGGAGAGTGTGTTTAAATATGACTTCCTTATAAATAAAGGAGAGAATGAAGTGAATGAACAGGAGTAACGGATATTGCAGATAGAGAAGACAGAGACAGATAGAGAAACCTAAACCCATGTTCTTTAAAATTAAGATGCCAGGAACAACCAATAAGGGGTTTTTTTTTAGAGCAATGCCATAGAAGAAACAATTTTCGGTTTCTCAAAGAACCTTTTCAGTAACTCTTTTTTTTTGTTTTTTTTTTTTTGTTTCCTCATTGCTTTAAAGTACTTTTTTTTTGGGTACTGCAAAGACCTCCGTGATCCAGTTCATACTTAAAATGTAGAACTTAAATATAATTCACATTCGCAACAATTGGCAGAATCAATTCACAACACAAATTAAATATTTTGTGCTGACAATATTACAAATTCACTGAATCCAGCAGAATCTGTCCAGTCATGACATCATTACTCATTCACAAAAATACTTCAGAATCAGACCACGGAATCTTCAGTCGTTTGCACACCGAGGGAAATAAAACTGGAGTGAAATGTGAAACATAGTAAAAGTGATGTAAAATAAAAGAGAGAATCGCAAAGAGAATGAAAATAGGGAAGTGAAATTTGATTTCAGAGATAATGTTACAGCCTGAGTGGTAGAGCCGAGAGCTACACACACA
>NC_139594.1:1759828-1906022 GCF_946808225.1 Silurus aristotelis | reverse complement strand
AATCTCAGTGTAATACAGAATATATATAATATAATATATAATATAACAATATATAATATAATATATAATATAACAATATATATATAATATACTAGCTGAAAGTGCCCGTGCTTCGCTACGGAAGGCAGAACGCTAAGCAATATGGTAATAAGCAGTAAAGCACTGAGCAGGTCTGGATGATCAGAGATCAGAACGTAACGTCAACAAATAACGTACTCCCCCTTTGTAGTAAGGATACAGGGCAAACTACTGTGAAAATCATTTTTATCGGGCGTTTAACATCTAATAAGAAACAATGTAGTAAGTTTCATTAGGATCCGTACTGTTATTTCGAAGAATTTACAATGCGTGAGAAATCGGGTTTTACGCGAGTTAGCCGTGATCCAGGGCGAATTTTTCAAAACCCTTTCTTAGTGAGCACCTAAGACCCAAGAGGAAGGTATGTTCCAAATTTCATTGCAATCCGTATAGTGGTTTTTGAGATTTCGTGATGAGTGAGTGAGTCAGTCAGTGGTATTTCAGCTTTATATATATATATATATAGATAAATAATATAACAATATATAATATAATATATAACATGATATAATATATACCAATATATAATATAACATATAATATAACATAATATAATATATTCATTCATTCATTCATTTTCTCCCGCTTATCCGTAATTCAGGTCGCGGGGGCAGCAGTCTAAGCAGACCCCCGCCTTCGACTGTTGCCCAATCCTCACAGCACCGTCCCTTACGGTCCCTCCTGCAGGTGGTGAGCCCACGGGAAGGCGGCCCCACGTCACTCCGACGTCACGGACCTTGATATTTCCCTCGTAAGGGACCCCCGGAGCATAGTGGGTTAAGGGCCTTGCTCAAGGGCCCAAGAGTGGCAGCTTGGCGAGAACCCCAGACCTTCCGATCGGCAACCCAGCGCCTTAACCGCTGGAGCCACCACTCCCCAATATAATATAATATAATATAATATAATATAATATAATATAATATAATATAATATAATATAATATAATATAATATAATATAATATAATATAATATAATATAATATATACAGTATACACAGGGTTCATGATCAGCTGAAATGTAAGTAATAATAAAAGACAGCTGGTGTTATTTAGTCCGATAATAAATGGATAAATGGAACAATGTTTTATTAATGAATAAATCAATATGTTGAGAATTTAAACACATAATAGAACAGAAACGTGTTATTAGGCAGCATTGAGCAGTAATGAAGTAAATGTAATTCGTTTACTGAAGTGTTTCTATTCGGGGAGATTTTTACTGTAACTTCACTACATTTCAAAGTAAATTATTTTTTTTTACTCGACTACATTTAGTGAAATCAGTCGTTCCTTTTTATTTACGAGGATAAAAACGTAACTGGTGAAACACGCAGCGAGTCACCAATCAGGATCGAGCGCACGCTCTGTTTTACACGTGTTCTGATCGGCGCTCGGTGCATCTACTGATCACCAACATACAGTTCAGCATCAGTTCAACATCAAGCAGAACATTTAGAGAGGAATAAATGATGAAGAAACTCCAGACTGGAACTCACCACAACACGCGTGACCTCGTTTACACGTTTTTACTGAAGTAGATGAAAAGAAGGTTTTGGGTTCATGATCATTATAATAGAAATCAATCAGTGTTTGAGTCTTTAATATCATTCTATTAATAGATCAGTGTGCTGAGAGTCACATTCGAGTCTTTACACATAAACTGAGGTGATTAAGTAAAGAATCTTGTGATAAAAATGATAACAGGAACATTAGAGTTATAATAAATCACTACTTTGGAGACTGAAGAACATTTGAAGGTGAAAACGTTTGTACTTTTACTCAAGTGAAAGTTTAAAGAGACACTTTTACTGGAGTCACACAACTCAAATACACGCTTGTACTTCATCCACTGCTGCTATTAGGAAACATCACACGTCGGCTCGCACCCCAACACTCTGCTCCTGATTAGTTTCCCATAAGAGAATAACAGTGTATCTATTCAGATAAAACTGGATAGGACAGTATGAGATACAATACCAGCATGGCTCCCTCACCTTTCTCCTTATCCACCACCTCCTCAGCGACACCAACCCCACGGCACGTCACTCCATGCCGAGGGAGAATCAGCTCCACGATACAGCCGTATTTCAGCAGCTCTCCCTGGCTGCCTGCGTCCAAACTCCAACCCGCATCTGCACACTGCGATATTTCTTTCACCTGGGGAGAAGAAACACTGAAAATGAGCATTTCAGCAGTTCATGAGAAGTTGTAAGTGGACAATAGAGCTAAGAATCTGATATGAGCTAAAATCCACCAACATGATGGATCTTCTGGAACAGAAGTACTGCAGAATCCTTTTGCAGCGAGATTACGGTTTTGGATGAAACGTAGATGAAAGATTGGTATTACACGTCTATGGAAGTTACTCACAGTGATGATGCGAGTAGACCAGCCGTTGTAACCGAGGTAATGATTAGCCAAGTCTTGGCACTTAGCATTGCTGAGGGACTGGGATTCAGACAAGAACTTCGGGTTCTGCTTTGTGCTCAGTCTCACCTGCACAGAAACAAAAGGATGGTACTTTATCCAAGATGTGAATACTGTAGATACAGTGAGGAAAATAAGTATTTGAACACGCTGCTATTTTGCAAGTTCTCCCACTTAGAAATCATGGAGGGGTCTGAAATTGTCTTCGTAGGTGCATGTCCACTGTGAGAGACATAATCTAAAAAAAAAAATCCAGAAATCACAATGTATGATTTTTTAACTATTTATTTGTATGATGCAGCTGCAAATAAGTATTTGAACACCTGAGAAAGTCAATGTTAATATTTGGTACAGTAGCCTTTGTTTGCAATTACAGAGGTCAAACGTTTCCTGTAGTTTTTCACCAGGTTTGCACACACTGCAGGAGGGATTTTGGCCCACTCCTCCACACAGATCTTCTCTAGATCAGTCAGGTTTCTGGCCTGTCGCTGAGAAACACGGAGTTTGAGCTCCCTCCAAAGATTCTCTATTGGGTTTAGGTCTGGAGACTGGCTAGGCCACGCCAGAACCTTGATATGCTTCTTACAGAGCCACTCCTTGGTTATCCTGGCTGTGTGCTTCGGGTCATTGTCATGTTGGAAGACCCAGCCTCGACCCATCTTCAATGCTCTAACTGAGGGAAGGAGGTTGTTCCCCAAAATCTCGCAATACATGGCCCCGGTCATCCTCTCCTTAATACAGTGCAGTCGCCCTGTCCCATGTGCAGAAAAACACCCCCAAAGCATGATGCTACCACCCCCATGCTTCACAGTAGGGATGGTGTTCTTGGGATAGTACTCATCATTCTTCTTCCTCCAAACACGTTTAGTGGAATTATGACCCAAAAGTTATATTTTGGTCTCATCTGACCACATGACTTTCTCCCATGACTCCTCTGGATCATCCAAATGGTCATTGGCAAACTGAAGACGTGCCTGGACATGTGCTGGTTTAAGCAGGGGAACCTTCCGTGCCATGCATGATTTCAAACCATGACGTCTTAGTGTATTACCAACAGTAACCTTGGAAACGGTGGTCCCAGCTCTTTTCAGGTCATTGACCAGCTCCTACCGTGTAGTTCTGGGCTGATTTCTCACCTTCCTTAGGATCATTGAGGACCCACGAGGTGAGATCTTGCATGGAGCCCCAGTCCGAGGGAGATTGACAGTCATGTTTAGCTTCTTCCATTTTCTAATGATTGCTCCAACAGTGGACCTTTTTTCACCAAGCTGCTTGGCAATTTCCCCGTAGCCCTTTCCAGCCTTGTGGAGGTGTACAATTTTGTCTCTTGTGTCATTGGACAGCTCTTTGGTCTTGGCCATGTTAGTAGTTGGATTCTTACTGATTGTATGGGGTGGACAGGTGTCTTTATGCAGCTAACGACCTCAAACAGGTGCATCTAATTTAGGATAATAAATGTAGTGGAGGTGGACATTATAAATGCAGACTAACAGGTCTTTGAGGGTCAGAATTCTAGCTGATAGACAGGTGTTCAAATACTTATTTGCAGCTGTATCATACTAATAAATAGTTTAAAAATCATACATTGTGATTTCTGGATTTTTTTTTTTAGATTATGTCTCTCACAGTGGACATGCACCTACGATGACAATTTCAGACCCCTCCATGATTTCTAAGTGGGAGAACTTGCAAAATAGCAGAGTGTTCAAATACTTATTTTCCTTACTGTATGAATATTATAATGGTGTACAATCACAACACATTTACATATCATTATATCTTCAACACTGTGTGGTCAAAAGTATTGGAACGCCTGAGGTATGAGGTTTTTGGATTCAGGACCATTACATTTTACTAAGAGACCCAAACCTGTTCCAGCATTACACAAAGTGCACAACGCCAGCTCCATGAAGCTCCATGTGGGTTGGAGTGGAAGTCCTCCTGCTATAGAGCTCCAACCCTATTGAACACCTTTGGTATGAACGTGAATGCCGACTGCAACTCAGGAACCTCCTCACCTTCTCACCTTCTTCAGACTTTACCAACACCCTTGTGGCTGAAGTGTTTCTAGAAGAGTGGAGCTTCTTATAAGAGCAAATGGAGATTAAAGGTGGAATAGGATGTTCAAAAAGGAGCACATACCAATCTTATGATCAGATGGTTTTATTTTTTTTAAATAAAGTACAGAATATTCATTAGGCAATTCAGACAGATGGATACAGAAACAGAATCCAGACATAAAACTTTTTTTTTGATGTTATTCATCAGATGTGCAGCAATGCAGTGTTGTAGTATCTTTCAGTTTCCATATTGTGCAAGAGTGAATCCCTAAATATTGTGCAAATATGGAACTGAGTAGAGCTGAACATGCTTTTTTCTAAACGGGGAAAAAAGAATCATCCTCTGTAAGGATGTAAGAGATACAAATCTTTTATATTTATGTACCTGTCCATCTTATAAATCATAAATATACAGTTTAAAAACAGAATAAAACACCTCTGTTCTGTAGAGAGTTAAATAGCACACTAACATTATTTCATATAAGACCTGCAGAGTCATTTTATTTATGATTTTTTTTTATTATCATCAAAATTAATGTATTAGTAGTGTCCTGTAGTACCATGGCTTCGTTTTATGTAGGGCTACATGGATATTATCAGGTCTCTTTGCCTTTGTTACAAAGAAAAAAAAACCTAAATATCAACCTTCAGAGATGGCGGTATTTTTCTCAAATGCAGCATCATCAATTTTTTTTTTTAATTAGGCTATTCAATTATTAAAATCCAGGAAATCTTATATAATAAACAGGACCTTTAGTTTTCTCAGTGAGGTGGATGGAATTGTGGTAAACACTGACATCTAGTGGTGGAGTGTAGGTTATAACAGAAAAAAAAAACCAAACGGTCTGCAAAAAGACAAACTGCAAAATGGAATGAACAAAAATCCTATTATTGAAAGAAGAAACATCCCAATATATAACTACAATGTTGTGGACACCTGATCATGAGATCGTGTGCTTTTTGAACATCCCATTCTACATCCAGCCCCCGTTTGCTTTTATACTAACTTCCACTCTTCTGGAAAGATGTTCCACTAGATTTTGAGGAGATTTGTGTGAGATTCATTCACCCACAAGGATGTATGTAAAGTCGGGTACTGATGTAGGTGAGGTGAGAAGGTCTGGGATGCAGAGAGCATTAAAAAAATCATCTAAAAGGGCTGGAGCGCTAAAGCAGGAGATCTTCCACTCCAACTCTCCTAGACTCTCCTAGTTTAAGTGAAGGGAAAATGCCATGCAACCACGTCCAAAGACGTACAATTGTGTGCCACCAGCAGTTTGAGGAGGAACCACATGTGGCTGGAAAAGTCGGGTGCCCCAATACTTTTGGCCATGCATTGCACCTGTGAACGAACACATTAAAGGAAGCACTTTGATGCGCCACGCCTTAATGAGAAATGTAAAAAAAAAAAGCTGGAAAATAATGGAAGTGCTACATTACTTTGAGAGGAACTTCCTGGAACAGACACTGTTTATCTGTGGATCTTTGAGCCTTGGACGCCTGGGCAGAGGAGTAAAACTTGACCAGTGCGTAAAACCCCGGCGCTGCCACAGAGGCGTTGGGACACACCTTCACCAGGTAGAGCGCTCCAAAGGAAGAATACACACTGCACAGAGACTCCTGTTAAAGCAAACAAGACTCAGGAGAAGGTCACATGATGCAGGTGATAATAAACAGTATAGAATTAGGAGACACTGAGAGATGGTATGGATTTGGTTTCAGTATTGCAATGAATTTAATGTTTAAATCTTTAAGGTACACCTGGAGTTACTGTAACTGAGACTCTGATACTCAACTCTTTTTAAGTATCATTTTTTAATTATCTACACTACACTGCCAAAAGTATTGGGACACCTGCCCTTTCCTGCTGTATGTAGTTCTTTTCTAATTTGTTGCCACAAATCTGGAAGCACTCAATTGCACAGGACGTCTTTAGATGCACTCTAATAACATTTTGCATTCACTTGAACTTGGAAACCCAAACCTGGTGCATGGTGATGCCCCTGTGCACACAGTGAGCTCCTTGAAGATCTGGTTTACATGCTTTGGAGAGGAAGATCTTCAAGGAGCTCTGATCTCATCCCTACTGAACACCTTTGGGATGAATGTGAAAGCTGACTGCACCCCAGGTCTCCTCACCTACATCAGTACCTGACTTTCATAACACACTTGTGGATGATGAAGACAAATATCCATAAACACACTCCAACATCTAGTGGAACATGATCAGGTGTCCCAATACTTTTGGCAATACAGTGCATCTATCTATCTATTGATAATAATGATTCAGTTATTCATGATTAAAAATGAAAACTAACCTCTCTGAGTGTTTCTAATAGATTCTGAGATGTTATATTTATAAATCTGTATATCTTTTTGAGATCTGCAGGAATTTTTCATTCATTCCTTCTGATGTCCTGATCAATGATTCGCTGTTAATCTTTAAAAGTGCAGTCATTCTGGAGAAATTAAATCATTATGAGAATAATAAATAATAATAAAAGGTGAATCTACTCACATAAATAAACGCCTCGGAGTGTGAGGGCTGAATTTCCCAAATAAACAGAGTTTTATTGTTTTCAGTTGGAACTCGGAACTCGATAATATCCGCCTCGAGATCCATCTCTGTGTTTAACTCTCACTCAAATCACCTTTTATCATTATTCATCTCTCTGAAGCTCTTTCGCGATTAATACAAGTGTATAAACGCGATTATAAAAGTTATAAACTCTAGTAAGCGGTATGAAAGAATCCACGTGACATCCTGACTTCCGTAAACAGAATGAAAGTTCCCGCGCTGCACGTCACGCCTGCGTCAGCACGTACAGTACGTCATGACGTCGAGGGGAGGAAGAGGGGGAGGGAGGAAGAGGGGGCAGGAGGAGGGAATTAAAGAAGAAGGAATTAAAGGAAGGATGGGGGGGGGGGGGTTGGGCGTCTGTGTAACATGTTTAAGTCAGAGCTCTGCTGACAAACTATATTTTTTGCAGATTTTGGTGAGCTAAAATATTTCTAAACCGCCCCTAGAGCTATACAGAGGAATGTATATTTGAAAGGAAAAGAAGAGAAAGAAAGAAGGGAAAAGGGGAGAAACAGGAGGAAGGAGGAGAAGGAAGGGAAAAAAGGAGATATTTAGTAAGTTTTCTGAAAAAGTACTAAATATTTCTCTTTTTTTCCCCCTTCCTATTCACCGATATTGCTCACAGACTGAACTAAACAAAAATCTTCATGGCGTATTACTGTGCAGTTTATCTCTCAGTCACAAAGTCTGGAAGGATGCCGGAACATCAGCCGTACTCAAGCAGCAGAAGGTCCGGATCTTGGAGGATCTGACTTTTTGCACAAATGATGCAAGAAACAAGCTATGGCCATGGGTTGAGCAGGCAAGAAAAGAAGGAGAGAAGGCCGGCTTTCAAGGAGAATGTCTGTTAATGACTTTTGGAAGCCTTTAGCTTCTTCTTCTTCTTTTGGCTTCTCCCATTAGGGGGCGCCACAGAGGATCATCCGTCTCCATACCCCCCTGTCCTCTCCTTCTGCATCTTTCACACCATCTACCTGCATGTCTTCCCTCACCACATCCATAAACCTCCTCCTTGGTCTTCCTCTTTTCCTTCTTCCTGGTGTCTCCATCCTCAGCATTCTCCTACTGATATACCCCATGTCCCTCCTCTGCACATATCCAAACCATCTCAATCTCACCTCCCTCACCTTGTCTCCAAAACGTCCTACATGCACTGTCCCTCTAATAAACTCATTTCTGATCCTGTCCATCCTCGTCACTAATTGATGGAACCTTGAATTCTGTGCTCTACCATTAATCCTGAAAGAGAATGTCCACACGTCAGTTCCTGACCTCAAGCTCAAGCACACTTGGTTCATGCAGCAGAACAATGATCTAATACACACCGGCAAGTACATCTATGAATGGCCATCAAAAATAAAAATAAAAAGGTTTTGGAGTGGACTAGTCAACTAAAATCTCATTGACCTTAAACAGGCGGTTCATGTTTAAAAACCCTCCATTGTGGTGAAATAAAACAATTGTGCAGAGAAGAGTGGGAGAAAATTCCCTCACAGCGACATGAAAGTCTCGGTGGCAGTTTTGGAAAAGGCTTGATTGTAGTTATTGTCACCAAAAGTAGCAGAACCAGTAATTAGGTATTTAGGCAACATTTTTTACATGGGGACAGGCATGTTTTTTTTTTTTTACAGCTTTTTCACCTTGATAAATAAAATCATCATTTTAAAAATGCATGTTGTGTTACATAAAAATGTGCTTGATGATCCGAATCATTTAAGTGTGGAAAATACGCAGAATAATAAAAACAGTGAACACTTGTTCACAGCAAAATGAAAGTGAAAGTATTTTATCTGGAATAAGGAAGTCGGATCAGGCTGGGGTAAGGGAAACGCTTCGGAAATCTCCGAATAAATTACTCTCTTATACTCCAAATAATCTATTTCTTTCTCACTATAAAATAATAACGATTTATGTAATTCAAATGGAATAAACTGGGACAGGGATGACCGCCAGTGGCTCTAACAAGTCATATATTCAGCTTATGGCTCATATTGTAACTCTACCAAAGTTACAACAAAGGTAGGATCATGATTTTATTATATAATATTATAATATTTATAATTTACGACCTTCTGATAACGATACATTCACACAATGTAAAATAGTCCCTACAACATTGCTGCAACATAAATAATATAAATGATTCCTATATTATATATAATGTATAGGATTCCACAGTTCAGTTCCCTGTCTCTATTTTCTGTTTGTCTCTCTCCTCTTTTTTCTGTCTTTCTTAACATTCAGGACTGAAAGTTTGTTTTGTTGGCATGCAAAATAAAATATTCCTATAGTCAAACTTTGGCCACAGAGATATAGAACAAACAAGCAAAAAACAATAGCAATAAAGTCCAAATAAAACTGAAACACACCGGCAAGTCCATTTAGTGAAGAAGTGCAGCTTTTGTCTCTACTTTATTCAGTGTACACTGGTGGCAGGACAAATATATCTTTTCGTAGTTTTTAGGCTATTTAAGTCCTATAGTGAGGGGAATTTGTTGGAATGTAGCGCATCGCTTCGGCAAACAGTTTCGTTGTTATGAGTGTACTAAACGGGGCAAATTTATTTAAGTCACCCTAGTTTGACTTTCTAAATATTTAGCCAACTGTGCTGAACGTACATGGCGTATTTCTTAAATTTCTCTCATCACAAAACGCTCTTGATGAGGTGTTAACTTGCATGGACTCCAATAAGGGAAGCCAGATTTGAACTATGTTTGCGGACCCCAGCTCTGACCCCTTCCTAAAAGCTGGGATATGTAAAGAAAGATTTTCACTGTGATGTAATGTATATGCAACAAATAACACAAGAAAAACAAACAAAAAAAAGTCCTCTAGGGTATGGCAGATCACCCCCTGGTGGTCTAGTGGTTAAGATGCAGCGCTCCCACCGCTGCGACCCGGGTTCGATTCCCGGTCAGGGAACCATCCCCAGCCACTCTCAGTGCCGGTCCCAAGCCCGGATAAATTGGGGAGGGTTGCGTTAGGAAGGGCATCCAGCGTAAAACGTGCCAAATCAAACGTGCGGAGGATCCGCTGTGGCGCCCCCTAACGGGAGAAGCCGAAAAGAAAGTTTAGGGTATGGCAGATCGCCCAAAATGCCCAGATGAAAGGAACCGGCACCTGCATTTGAGAAAAGCCCAGAGGACAGAAAGAGACGGAGGGCAGACGAAGCAGCAAAACTAACATATGAGGAAGAAACCTTGAGAGGAACCAGACTCCAAAGGGGAACCCATCCTCATTTGGGTGACACCAAGAGTGTGATTATAAATCTTTAAAACATCACAAAGAATGTTTGTGTTTTTGAGTGATGTCCTTTCTACAAACTTATACAGTCAGTTGGAGTTGTGGAACCAGGATCTCCTGAGCAATAAATTAGCTCAACATCTGAGGTCATAGATTCAACCCTAACTCCTACATGCCATCGCCTTTAAATGTTCACTGATGGAGAACTGGCATATGTAGAATGTTTTTTGAGTATTGATTAAAAGGGTTGTTTATCCTCGAAAGTCAAATACCCCAAATCTTCATGAATCCAACTGGTACTGGTTCATCTCTAGATGGTTTGGGATCCTCATGGGGTCAGTATCTTCTCTTTGAAGGTCCGAAATCTTCATGAGGTGGGATACAACTGAAGCTGCCGCAACCTCTAGAGACATTGGGATGGGTAGAGAAAGAGAAGCAGTGAAAAAGAATCAGCGTAGGTGGTGTTAATTAATATTAACAAGCACAAGAAGATAATGCGATTTTGATCAGATGTACTGGAGCACAAGTCTATGATATGTGATATGTGTATGCCTGGGTGAAGTGATAGATCTTTAATGTATCCTTCAACTAGAAGAGATTGTGTCTGAGCCTCAAACAGTCTAGAAGTCAAGTCAAGTCAAGTCAAGTTTATTTCTATAGCGCTTTTCACAACAGACATTGTCTCAAAGCAGCTTTACACAAATCAACAGTGAAGGTGAATGATGTGTGTTTATCCCTGATGAGCAGCCGTGGCGACAGTGGCAAGGAAAAACTCCCTTAGATGTTATGAGGAAGAAACCTTGAGAGGAACCAGACTCAAAAGAGCAACCCATCCTCATTTGGGTGACATCAAGAGTTTGATCATAAATCTTTCAGCAATACAGAACACTGGAGAGTGAGAACTAACATGATTACTGGAGTATAAGATTATAAGTGATGTTCTTTCTGCAGTCTTATACAGTCTATATGGTTAGTAGCTCCTAGTTTTATAAGCTCAGCATTTGTGATCATCACAGATCCAGCAGCAGCTTCCCCATGCCAGAGCCTTTAAACACTCCAGGAGGCCCAATGTCAAACTCCACACATGTAGTGGGATCCAAATGGCACTGGTACGTTCTAGATGGTTCGGGATGTTTGCGAGTTCGGCATCTACTTCTTCAAAGGTCCGTAATCATCACGAGGTGGGAGGTGACTGGAGCTGGCCAAACCTCAGGATGCCTCGGGATGGGGAGAGAAAGAGAAGCAGTGGAGAGGAATTAGCGTAGCTGCTGTTCATGATATTAACAGCACAAGTTGATAATGTGCATGTGATCAGATGTTCTGGAGCACAAGGTTATGATGTGTGATGTGTGTTATGTGTAGAACTCACTAAAAACATACGTCTTTAATCTGCACTTAAACTGGGTGAGTGTGTCTGAGCCCCGAACACTGTCAGGAAGACTATTCCAGAGTTTAGGAGCTAAATGTGAAAATGCTCTACCACCTTTAGTGGACTTTGCTATTCTAGGAACTACTAGAAGCCCAGAGTTTTGAGATCTCAGGGAGCGTGACGGATTGTAGCGTGTTAGAAGACTGGATAGATACATGGAGATAAACCATTTAGTGCTTTATAAGTGAGAAGTAATAGTTTGTAGTCTATTCGAAACTTAACCGGAAGCCAATGTAGGGACGATAAGATTGGGGTTATATGATCATATTTTCTTGACCTAGTAAGAACTCTGGCTGCTGCATTCTGGACTAACTGAAGCTTGTTTATTAATGATGCAGGACATCCACCTAGTAATGCATTACAGTAGTCCAGTCTGGAGGTCATAAACGCATGGACGAGCTTCTCTGCATCGGATATAGATAACATGTTTCTTAACTTAGAAATATTTCTAAGGTGAAAGAAGGCTGTTTTTGTAACTTGGTTGATATGATATTTGAAAGACAAGTTGCTGTCTAAAATAAATCCCAGGTCTTTTACCATTGAACTAGTAGTTACAGAACATCCGTCTAACTGCAGGTTGAGATGCTGGAGCTTCTGTATACTAGTTTTTGGGCCGATGAGCAAAATCTCAGTCTTATCAGAATTCAAAAGTAGAAAGGCTGTTTCAAAGTTTAGGAGCTAAATGTGAGAATGCTCTACCACCTTTAGTGGACTTTAGTGGAAGTCACAAAGAGTGTGACGGATTGTAGCATGTTAGAAGATCTCAATCATTTATGTCCTTATAATTAAGTAGCAATAGTTTGTAGTCAATTAGAAAGAAAATAGTTTTGTAAGCAGTCTAGAGAAAGTTATGCTCTATAGTGTCGTATGCAGCATTAAGATCTAATAAAACTGACAAAGAGATGTAGCCTTGGTCTGAAGCTAAAAACAAGTCAAGTCCTCACTGCTAAACTGTGATGTGTGGTGTTGTCCAGTATATTCCAGATTACGACTTCACCAGATTACGACTTCTGGCTCTCCAATATCCCGCTGTGTCTCCATGAAGCATGAGTGCATCTATGGATCCTCCTGCATTTGATGATGGAGACCCATCACCTAGACAAAGGTACAGTCAGTGTTATAATAATATAATGAAACTGTAGTCACAGCACAATAGAACAATCCTCGATTGACGCAACAAATCATATTTGTGTTTTCCAGTCTGTTGATGTTAATGTGAATTTAAGCAGGAAATAAAGTGGTGTTGTTGTTCAGTCAATCCCAGATAAAGAGACCAGACTCACCATTATCAAGCTGCATCTCTATGAAGAGTGATTCATCTATGGATCCTCCTGTTATATACACAGATGAAGAGTCCTCATCTGGACCCAGGTAATTACTTCTAAACCCTTAAACTCTGTAGGGCATGGGTTTTGGGGTAAGCAGTTTGGGAAAAGTGCAAAGCTTGCCTGTAGCAGATCTTCAGAATTCTTGTAGGAATTAGAGGAGGGACAGAAACCTTCACTAACAAATCTGAGGTGTCTAAAAAGGTGACAGTTAAGTGTTATTTTATTGGAAAAATGTAATGAATAACCCAATCTTCATACAGAAGCCTGCTGCATTTCATAGGAAAAAGGGGGGCGGACATTAATTAGTTTTTATGTATATACTCTGGATTTGTATTATGCGTGAATGTGAAACTCTTATTGATCTTTTTAGAACA
Source organism: Silurus aristotelis (assembly GCF_946808225.1). Lineage (NCBI taxonomy): Eukaryota > Metazoa > Chordata > Actinopteri > Siluriformes > Siluridae > Silurus > Silurus aristotelis. Next base: position 1,892,502 of record NC_139594.1, on the reverse strand, counting down.
GAAAAATTATTCAGTGTTTTATTCAAGTCATATAGACTCTTGAACTTTCTTTACTTAAATTCAGTGAAAGTTTAAATTGGCTTCAAAGATAAAGTAAATATACTTTTAAGGAATTTGTGCTTTGAGTAATTTGATTTGAATTGGTGTGTAGTGAAGAACACTCCCGGAGAGAAGATGCTTACTCTGGTACAGATTTTACTTCATTTTGTCAGAACACAAATTCTCTCCAGACTTGATTCACAAGGTTAAAGGGCACAGGAACAATAAACAAAAACAAATAATGGTTGTTTGTTGCCAATAAATAAAATATAATTGCAGAAATATCAGACTTTTTGGTGTGACATTATAGAGGACAGGCTAGTCTTCATATAATAACAGATAAAGCCTATAATCTGTGATTCAAGCCATATTCAAATGCACTGTATTTATTAGGGATGGGCAACTTTCATAGTGATGAGGGCCAGCATTTTTCTTATTCACTCCAGGAGGTCAGATTATTAATCCAGACTAACACATTTTAGAAAATTTCTCAATTGACTTTTTTTGGAGGGAACTCAATGCTCAGCTCTATACATGTGCAGTGATGCTCATTTCAAATGGCCCATCTTGTATATATGCAAATGTATACATCGCAACAAATGTACAAAGACCCTATTTTGGACAAAAACAATCACTGCAAACTCAATGTGAGATGGCTGGTAAGCCTTTAATATTTAGTGGTGCTTGAAAAGCATCACTATTATAATCTTGCAAATTCTTCTGGACAAAATTTTGGCATGTAACTCGTCCCGCAGTTTTTTGCCGCAGCACCACGAATGATACCTCAAATCATGAAGTCTGGTCGGGGCAGTGTGCTGTTACTTTTCTAAGGATTTCCTTCAACCGTTTTCTGACCAAAAAAGGGCTAATTTGTACCCATAGAAAATGAATGGGGCAGAAATGTCGTGTGTCATATTTCAGCACTTGAGCGTTCAACATGCACATATGGCTTATCCACCCATATCAGGGACAGAGTGGGTCGTGACCTTATGCCCCTCGAACCCCTGACCCGCTTGGATTCTGGGAAATTCCATGACATTCCTGACCCATATAAAATGAATGGGGAATTCGACCCACCAGTACGATATATCCACTCGTCCGTACTGCGAGGTATCAAAACGCTCGTCCACGAAGTACAATCGCCTCTCTGCAGTTGGCGCTAAAAACAACGCACATACATTAGGGATCTCTGGGATAAGACATGGCCCACTACACCACCATCAACAAACCGGAGTAAATGAGTGAAAGTGAGGGAACAACATTTTCTAGTCTAAGGAGAATATTATGATTAATAGTGTCAAAAGCTGCACTAAGGTCCAGCAGCACAAGCACAGGAGACACAGACCTGTCCAATAACAGGTCACTTACCACTTTGACCAGCACTGTCTCTGTGCTATGATGAGGCCTTAATCCTGACTGATACATTTCATTTATTTCTATGCAGGTATGAGCATATCTGCAGTTTTACAACCTTATCTGTGATCTTGGAGAAAGAGGGAAGTTTGCTATTGGCCTATAGTTGGACAGATTTCTCTCTCTCATAATTTATTTATTTTTTTAAACAGAGCTACATTATCTCAGAGTGTAGCGGAACATTGATTCTAGACATTCAGTAGCCCAGACAAGCTCTATGGGGTCAGGTGTTTATCCCATCGCTGTTGATAACTCCAGGAGATTGATAAAACTAGCTGCTGTAGTTGGCGTGAATATAGGTTCAACACAGTAAAATGGCAAGGTACAGTACTCATGCTACAACTGAGACAGATTGTAAAGGAGAGAAGGTGATGATCTAAAAAAAAGTTCAGACTGTGAATCTATGACTATTTTCTATCTTTACTCCAAATAATATTAATAATTCAGTGTGTCTACCACAATAAATGTGTCCTATGACATTCCTATTAATTCCTACTGGATCTAGAATGGACACAACTGCTGTTTATAAGGGGTCTTCCTGATTATCAAAATGAATAATAAAATCGACAATGAATGCTTTGTCTTAATAAGTATCTAGGTTTGAAATTAAATCTGCAAATTCTACGAGAAAATCAGAATAGGGCCTTGGGGGTCTATAAATAATAATTAAAGGAATTGAGTAACTATACCTATTTTTAGAAGCTACATACATTATGTTGGCCTGGAGTGATGACTCAATGTAGGTAGCAGACAAATGGTTGTCTGTTCCCTGACCTTGGCTCTGAATAGTCATTGGTTAATTAGTCCTGTTCTGAAACTTTCTTTAACAAGCCAGCCATTGCCCTCAAAATTGCTCCAATTACCACAAAAAAAAACCCACATTGTTTTTGGAGCACCAGTTCATGCATCTGATGCATGGACATGCATCAGTTCAGTGACCATAATTTACTGTAAGCTACATTAATTTTTTTTTTTCATTCATTCATTCATTTTCTTCTGCTTATCCGTAATTCGGGTCGTGGGGGCAGCAGTCTAAGCAGACCCCCGCCTTCGACTGCTGCCCAATCCTCACAGCACCGTCCCTTACGGGAAGGCGGCCCCACATCACTCCGACGTCATGGACCTTGATATTTCCCTCGTAAGGTACTGTGCAAATGTTATAGGCAGGTATAAAAAATGCTGTAACGTGAGAATACTTTCAACAATAAGTGTTAAAAATTATTATCAATTAACAAAAAAAAAATTAATGAACACAAGAGAAATCCAAATCAAATCAATATTTGCTGTGACTACCCTTTGGCTTTCAATTCTTACTTTTAATTACACTTGCACAAAGGGATTTTGTAGGATTAGAGTCAGGTATATGATTACTTAATTATACCAAGATAATGATCTCACATGTAAGTTGAAACAAAGTCATTAACTGAAGCAGAAACAGCTGTGTAGGAGGCTTCAAACTGGGTGTGGGGAAAAAAAGGTTGTGGAAGACAGTTAATAAGGAACAAACGCATGCATTCTTTTATTACCGCTTTATATGTGTAAAGCTGCTTTGAGACAATGCCCATTGTTAAAAGTGCTATGAAATCAAAGCTTCATGTCACCAGTCACACACCATAGGTGTCAGGAATCCCCCTGCCACGCCCCCTTCGGAGGCTGTCATATCCCGGGATTCCCTTACGCATCGCGCTCCTGCTCGCGTGCGTGCCCCGCTCGCTCGGAGCTGCTCGCAATCGGGCTTCATGAGGAGCAGCTGAGGCTCATTTCCGTGGCCCATCACACCACCTATATAAACCCCACACTCACACCCTCACGCTGTCCGTTATCGTGCGTGTGTGTACTTCTGTGCAGGTTCCCGGTGGTGCGTCTCTCCGCGTATGCTTCTCCTGCTACGCTCCGTCCCTTCCCGGACTCCGCGTTCTCTACACGGTAGCGTGCCTCTTCCCCAGTGCACCTCGGATTACCGACGCTTTCCCGTCGATGCCTCCTCGTCGCGCTTCCTCCCTCACGCTCCGTGGATCTAGTATTTACGAACTGCCGTTTACCGGATTATCCCGCGCTGCGGGTGTTTTGTGTTGGCTCTGCCTTTTTGTTTTCATTAAACACGCCTGCTTCTACTTCCGTCTCCGCATTCGCCGCGTGACAATAGCAAATCTGAAATATTTGGCTGTAGCAGGAGACGATGTTACAGCATGTTTACAGCATTTGGTCAGGATTAATGGTGTCCTCAATGTTAAAAAACAAAAATCAAACATTGCTAAAATACTTATCCATCATGCAATACCATCAGAGAGGCATTTCATTGGCTCACATTTTTTTCTGCAGCAGGATCACGATCCCAAACATACAGCCAATGTCATTCAAAAATATTTTTAGCATGGAGAAAACAAGGAGACACACATACCCTCCTGAAGTTGTGTCCTTCTGTATTTTTAGACAAAGAACCTTTACCATGTGTTAGCTCCTGAAGGGTGATAGTCTGGGTTTCTAGCACCTGTATGTAGGGACAAGGCCCTTTTTCTTATGAGTTTTCTAAGCCTTAAATAGTTTACTCTGTTCTAAGCACAAACTGCACTCCTTACACAATAAAATACATATTAGTGGAAAACTTTTCTCTTATGAATGGGCATAATTCTATGATTTGTACTGAACCAGGATCAAGGAATTTATTCCACACTATCCATTTTTGCCACACCAGCTCCAGCACAAATACACAACATCAGCATTCTCCATGCTGTGTGCTCAGTCCACTGCTGTTTCCACTCATGATTGTGCTGCAAAGAACAGCTTCAGTCACATGGTCAAGTTTGCATTTTGTACTGCAGTTACACAACAAATGATGAGCAGGCAGCCCCAAGATCCAATTCTTGTGCGAGAGCTTGCCTGATTTCCACGACCTCCCATCTCACCATGTTAGCATTTGGGATGATAAGTATAACCAGCTTTTGACAGGTGTTGGAGGATTATACTTGGGACAGAGAATCAAGCTTAAGATTCTTCAAACCAGGGCAGCATGCCTGGTGGTGGTCAGGCCTTTATACCTACAGGAAAATAAAACCCAGAGAGTTAACAATACTTTGGGTAACAAATAATTAATAAATTCTAAAAGAAAAAACAAAACAAAAAAAATCTTATTAAGACTTTGCAAAAACTCTTTTAAAAAAATGTTCAACTAAAGCAAACAGAAGGTTAAAACAATAACTTACATGGGTGGGTTCATGCACACATGAAATGGTTAGCGTTCTTTGTCATTCTGATTTCAAAAGACTTCTGCTGCGATCAGTTAAAATGGCTGGGAAAAATAGACACTAATTCAGTCAATGCCAATAAGGAGAAAAAAAATAATTGTATTGAAAGTAAACTGCTTGTTCCTTTTCCTAAAAATGTATTCCATAAGTAAAATTGTTGATATTGTGTGTATGCTTTTGTGTAGTGTAACACAGATACAAAGGCCAGACTCACCATCACCCAGCGGTGTTTCCATGAAGAGTGATGTATCTATGGATTTTCCTCTTTCATTCAAACCTGGAGAGCCTTCATCTGGACACAGGTAATTATTCTTCATATTGGTCATGTAAAGTCTATAGATTTTTCAGTACAGCACTTTTGCAGGATTCTTGTAGAAAACAGAGGGAAACTTTTCTTAAACCAATCTTTATTTTAAACCTTTGAGCAGGTGAGAGTTAAACATTACTGCATCAGAAAGTATAACAGCTACTTAAATAGTCATATGTGTGCATGCAATAACATTTCATCATTTGAAGGAGTGGATGTCATTTATTTCTTTTTCTTTTGGCTTCTCCCATTAGTGGTCTCCACAGCAGATCATCTGTCTCCATACACCTCTGTCCTCTACATCTGCCTCTTTCACACCAACTACCTGCATGTCTTCCCTCACCACATCCAGAGTAAAAGGGAAAGTTTATAGGACTGTGGTGAGACCTAAGATGTTGTATGGTTTAGAGACAGTGGCATTGAGTAAAAGACAGGAGGTGGAGCTGGAGGTAGCAGAGCTGAAGATGTTGAGATGTTCATTGGGAGTGATGATGATGGACAGGATTAGAAATGAGTTTATTAAAGGGACAGCACATGTAGGATGTTTTGAAGACAAAGAGAGGGAGGTGTGATTGAGATGGTTTGGAAATGTTCAGAGGAGAGACATTTTGTATATCAGTAGAAGAATGCTGAGGATGGAGACACCAGGAAGGGGGGAAAGAGGAAGGCCAAGGAGGAGTTTTATGGATGTAGTGAGGGAAGACATGCAGGTAGTTGGTGTTAAAGAGGCAGATGTAGAGGACAGGGGGGTATGGGGACGGATGATCCGCTGTGGAGACCCCTAATGGAAGCAGCCAAAAGAAGAAGAAGATTCTGATTTCAAAAGACTTCTGCTGCGATCAGTTAAAATGGCTGGTAAAAATAGACACTAATTCAGTCAATGCCAATAAGGAGAAAAAATATTAATGTATTAAAAGTAAACTGCTTGTTCCTTTTCCTAAAAATGTATTCCATAAGTAAAATTGTTGATATTGTGTGTATGCTTTTGTGTAGTGTAACACAGATAAAAAGGCCAGACTCACCATCACCCAGCGGTGTTTCCATGAAGAGTGATGTATCTATGGATTTTCCTCTTTCATTCAAACCTGGAGAGCCTTCATCTGGACACAGGTAACTATTCTTCATATTGGTCATGTAAAGTCTATAGATTTTTCAGTACAGCACTTTTGCAGGATTCTAGTAAAAACAGAGGGAAAATCCTTATACAATTAAAATTATCTAGTGATGTGTGGCGATGAACCCAAACACGGAGAGCGACTCAGAGGCAGTTAAATATAGATGATAAATTTATTGGAAGGCTGGAGTAAAAAAAACAAAACTGGGATCTAAGGTTGTGATGTTCCATGGAGACTTAGTACAGGTCAATGTGTTTCAGAGTCTTAGGGGTGGACAAAAACAAGGCTTTGAGTCAGACAGGTAGCGTGGCAGATAGGGTCCTACTCGAAGTTGGTGACTTTGGACCAGTCAATCACAGGGTTGTGGAGGTCAATCAATGAGAATGGGAGTTAATTGCAACTAAGTTGTTTGCTAGGTGACCTTTCCGAGACCTGTTAAGATCAGAGGCACCAAGAGGGGTTTGAAAGTGATCTGTAGGCCTCTGGACAATGTGGTGTCCCAGAAATTGGCCCACGGCAACTGAGTCCACTAGGGCCTGCACTCTCAAGCTCTTTCCTGACCACCACAGTTCTACCAATAGATACAGTCCAGGACGAGAGTAGGCTTAAGGGGTTCTCATCACAGCTTTTGTCCACCTGTGATAGTCCTGAAGTTTCCTAAAAGCTCTGGGCATGCAGAACAAAAGTGACCAGACTTGCCACAGTAAAAAGAGCAAAGCATTCTGAGATCTGTTCCTAGATAGAGCGCCAGGTTCCAGGTGGGCCTGTGGTGTATGTATGCCAGGCGACTCTTCCCTGTCATATCTGACTTTTTGCGACTGTCTTTGCCTGTGCCACCATTCTCTGATCTTGATATCCAGGTGGGTGGCTAAGTCAATGAGAGATTTAACAGAGTCAGGGAGATCCTGAGGGGCCGGCTCATCTTGGAGAACTGCAGAGCCATTCTGGAAGCATACCATGAGCACAATTTTCAGACACTGCCTGCCGCCAGGGGGCCAAACTTAATATCGTATTCAGATGTAGGTTGACTAATCCTTTGGAAGGTTCCGGTCCACAGATGGGGTGATTGAAAACCCATTTAAACTCCACTGAGAAGGTAGGAAAGAGTGGGGATATACACGATCTTGAATGATCTGTGGGAAACCAGGAGGGTTGCAGCATGTATTTAGGGGAACACTGTATGAGAAAGCTGTGGCAAGTTTTGGGATCCCCTGAGAACCACTGAGGTGGTGCTTGGAGTTGGATATGAGGTGATGCTTAGGGTGGAGCCTGGGGCGGTGTCTGAAATTGAGGTAGTTAATCGTTCAGCCGCTGGACACGGGTTGTGAGATTGGTCATTATTTGGAAAGGAGATCCTAAGAGCTCTGGCTCTTCCCTGGATACAACAAATACACCAAACTTACAAGGTGCTGGTGAAAAGAGAGTCAACCATGGAACAGAGCAATCACAAAGGAAACAAAGGAATTGACTTGGCTTAAATAGTCCAAAAAGTGAAATAGAGGCGGAACAGGAGTGGCATCTATTGGAGTGAAAACCTGACAGTGTACTTACCATGTAACTTTGGTTTATGCCACCATTAGGGTATATACTGTACATATTCCCTATATTGGCAGATATGTAACAGTAATTAGGCCATTGATGAGTTTTACCCAGTAGGTGTTTCCAGAGGGCTATTATTTGCTTATTACTTCTTTTTCAAGGGGCCATTTCAGTGTTCAGATGCTAGCCATGCATTTACTACGTTCTCTCAGAGATTTTGCACTTGCAGGATGTTTTTTTCCACTATATTTAAGCATACAACAATGTTCCACTAATTGTGAGCATTAACCAAGCAGCATATACACATTAATTTACCTTGTGGAAACCTAGCACTTTGTACCAATTGAAGTTTAAGGATACTCCTGATAAAGTCTGGAAAGATACATTGTCTTGGAAGTTGCATCTTAATTTAAAATAGCTAAAAATGCCCTGCCCCATAAAGAGGGCTAAGCAGACTTTAAGCAGGAAGGATGGGCAGACATGTCTCACCCTTTACCCCCCTCAGCACCAGAGCCTCCAGAATAAAAACACAACAAAGGACACCCAAAACTGTTGAGTAGTTAAAATCCTGCCTCACAGATGGGACAAAGTTACAATATGTTATATAGGGTCAGCACGATGTGACAGACCATGTGTTGTAAGAATTGTAAGTTGTACGTGATGTCATTTGATTGCGAAAGCACGTGAAGTAAAGGAAGAGAACAGAAAAATAGGCATGCCCGAGACTCACTTTTTTTTAACTGAATAGCTAATTAACAGAGTGAACTACACATAAAACAGGACAACATTGTTCCTTTTCCTAAAAATGTATTCCATAAGTAAAATTGTTGATATTGTGTGTATGCTTTTGTGTAGTGTAACACAGATAAAAAGGCCAGACTCACCATCACCCAGCGGTGTTTCCATGAAGAGTGATGTATCTATGGATTTTCCTCTTTCATTCAAACCTGGAGAGCCTTCATCTGGACACAGGTAACTATTCTTCATATTGGTCATGTAAAGTCTATAGATTTTTCAGTACAGCACTTTTGCAGGATTCTTGTAGAAAACAGAGGGAAAATCCTTATACAATTAAAATTATCTAGTGATGCGTGGCGATGAACCCAAACACGGAGAGCGACTCAGAGGCAGTTAAATATAGATGATAAATTTATTGGAAGGCTGGAGTAAAAAAAACAAAAAAAAAACTGGGATCTAAGTTTGTGATGTTCCATGGAGACTCAGTACAGGTCAATGTGTTTCAGAGTCTTAGGGGTGGACAAAAACGAAGCTTTGAGTCATACAGGTAGCGTGGCAGATAGGGTCCTACTCGAAGTTGTTGACTTTGGACCAGTCAATCACAGGGTTGTGGAGGTCAATCAATGAGAATGGGAGTTAATTGCAACTAAGTTGTTTGCTAGGTGACCTTTCCGAGACCTGTTAAGATCAGAGGCACCAAGAGGGGTTTGAAAGTGATCTGTAGGCCTCTGGACAATGTGGTGTCCCAGAAATTGGCCCACGGCAACTGAGTCCACTAGGGCCTGCACTCTCAAGCTCTTTCCTGACCACCACAGTTCTACCAATAGATACAGTCCAGGACGAGAGTAGGCTTAAGGGGTTCTCATCACAGCTTTTGTCCACCTGTGATAGTCCTGAAGTTTCCTAAAAGCTCTGGGCATGCAGAACAAAAGTGACCAGACTTGCCACAGTAAAAAGAGCAAAGCATTCTGAGATCTGTTCCTAGATAGAGCGCCAGGTTCCAGGTGGGCCTGTGGTGTATGTATGCCAGGCGACTCTTCCCTGTCATATCTGACTTTTTGCGACTGTCTTTGCCTGTGCCACCATTCTCTGATCTTGATATCCAGGTGGGTGGCTAAGTCAATGAGAGATTTAACAGAGTCAGGGAGATCCTGAGGGGCCGGCTCATCTTGGAGAACTGCAGAGTCATTCTGGAAGCATACCTTGAGCACAATTTTCAGACACTGCCTGCCGCCAGGGGGCCAAACTTAATATCGTATTCAGATGTAGGTTGACTAATCCTTTGGAAGGTTCCGTTCCACAGATGGGGTGATTGAAAACCCATTCAAACTCCACTGAGAAGGTAGGAAAGAGTGGGGATATACACGATCTTGAATGATCTGTGGGAAACCAGGAGGGTTGCAGCATGTATTTAGGGGAACACTGTATGAGAAAGCTGTGGCAAGTTTTGGGATCCCCTGAGAACCACTGAGGTGGTGCTTGGAGTTGGATATGAGGTGATGCTTAGGGTGGAGCCTGGGGCGGTGTCTGAAATGGAGGTAGTTAATCGTTCAGCCGCTGGACACGGGTTGTGAGATTGGTCATTATTTGGAAAGGAGATCCTAAGAGCTCTGGCTCTTCGCTGGATACAACAAATACACCAAACTTACAAGGTGCTGGTGAAAAGAGAGTCAACCATGGAACAGAGCAATCACAAAGGAAACAAAGGAATTGACTTGGCTTAAATAGTCCAAAAAGTGAAATAGAGGCGGAACAGGAGTGGCATATATTGGAGTGAAAACCTGACAGTGTACTTACCATGTAACTTTGGTTTATGCCACCATTAGGGTATATACTGTACATATTCCCTATATTGGCAGATATGTAACAGTAATTAGGCCATTGATGAGTTTTACCCAGTAGGTGTTTCCAGAGGGCTATTATTTGCTTATTACTTCTTTTCCAAGGGGCCATTTCAGTGTTCAGATGCTAGCCATGCATTTACTACGTTCTCTCAGAGATTTTGCACTTGCAGGATGTTTTTTTTCACTATATTTAAGCATACAACAATGTTCCACTAATTGTGAGCATTAACCAAGCAGCATATACACATTAATTTACCTTGTGGAAACCTAGCACTTTGTACCAATTGAAGTTTAAGGATACTCCTGATAAAGTCTGGAAAGATACATTGTCTTGGAAGTTGCATCTTAATTTAAAATAGCTAAAAATGCCCTGCCCCATAAAGAGGGCTAAGCAGACTTTAAGCAGGAAGGATAGGCAGACATGTCTCACCCTTTACCCCCCTCAGCACCAAATCACTGCTTTCTATTTTCTTGTACATTTTATCAGAGGTGGCAAAAGTACACACATCCTTTACTTAAATAGAAGTACAGATACTCATGTTTTAAAATACTCGGGTAAAAGTTGAAGTACTGATTATACCTTTTTACTTAAGTGAAAGTAAAGAAGTCTTGGCTCTGACATGTACTTAAGTAAAAAGTAGTTATAACTTCTACTTGTTTTAGCTGTTAACTGGACCTCACATCATATTAATATTAGATAGATAGATAGATAGATAGATAGATAGATAGATAGATAGATAGATAGATAGATAGATAGATAGATAGATAGATAGATAGATCGATAGATCGATCGATCATTGTCATTGCAAACGAAATGCAGTTTGGCATCTACCAGAAGTGCACAAAGTAGCAATCGTGCAGATAAATATGTATCATATGTACAGCATGTTATTTGTATGTAAGCATATGTACAGTGATTAAATATAAAGGCTATATCAGTGCAGAGACGTGTGGACATCATTAAGAGCCTTTGCTATGTTTCCACACGGACAGTTAATGAGGTGATACCAGAGAAAATGCACCTCTTCAATTCAAGAAGATTTTATATATAATTATAGACATTTTACAGATTTGAATGATGTATTGTTTTTATCTGTACGATCAATAAAGACAGTAATTTATGTTCGTGTCGCCATTATGAGGGAAACACACACAAAACACCACCTAGAGGGTAAATTGTGTAAAACATGGCGGATTTGGTGTTTGATTTGAGACTTGGCGCAAAAATAAAACAAAAGTTTACTGATTAAAAATATTTTTCGGTGGAGTTTATTTATTTATTTTATATCTAAGTAAAGAAGGGACGTTGTGAATAAGTGTATGTTTCGCCTCTTTTATATTTAGTTATTTATTTATGTATTTATACTTTTTATAAAAATGGTAAAAACAGAAATGCGCGCTGAATTGATTAATAACATTTAGTGCTGTTTACAATCATTTTAATTTTGACAGCCAAATATATATATATATTAATACAAAACTAATTAAAAATGTTGTTACCTAATGAATGTATCCAGACTGAAGATCCACATATAGAACACAAGCAGAGAAAAGATGATGATGATCATGAATGTGTCTGTTTTCAGTCATGTTCTCATCACTGACTCCCTCTGTCTCATCCACATTAACCACAAACTTCTTACTGCCTTCTGCCTCCTGATTCTTATTTTCGTAAAGAGTGAGAGTCAGGACTTTATACACCAGCGGACTGAAAAAGACACGCAGTAACAGGAAATCGGTTGTTCGGCTGAAATCAGCGCGCAGTGAAAATAAACATTTTATATTTCACCAAATCAATTAAATAAAACTAAAGTAACGAGCCGGTTTTGAAAATGTAAGAAGTAAAAAGTACAGATATTTGTGTAAAAATGTAATGAGTAAAAGTAAAAAGTTGTCTGAAAAATAAATAGTGGAGTAAAAAACTGATACCAGAAAAATCTACTTAAATACAGTAACGAAGTATTTGTACTCCGTTACTTCCCACCTCTGCATTTTATATAGTGTCCTAGCCTTTTTGGAATTGGGGTTGTATAAATTTATGTATTTGTATCATGACCATAATGGTGATATTCTGGAATTGTGTTATTTTCTAATAATACTGATTTTCTAATCAAACATTATATTAAAAAATTATTTGATTTTCTAAAATATGTACTGAAATAAGATTTTTTTTCACTTGATGATGTCGCAACATGATCCTTTCATATCACAGGTGGGAATCTTCATCTTCTGTAACTGAAGTTCAGAAGAAATGCAAATTAAACCTAATTAAGAGGTTTCAGCACTTGAATGAGGTGATAACAGAGCAGGGAAACCCAACACTTCTCAGTGAGATCTACACAGATCTCTACATCACAGAAGGAGACAGTGGAAAAGTCAATAGTGAACATGAGGTGAGACAGATCGAAGCAGTATCGAGGAGAGCAGAAACAGAGGAGACACTGATCAAATGCAGTGAGATCTTTAAGCCCTTATCTGAAGAAGACAAACCCATGAGGATCGTTCTGACAAAGGGAGTCGCTGGCATTGGAAAAACAGTCTCTGTGCAGAAATTCATTCTAGACTGGGCTGAAGGGAAAACAAATCAGGATGTTCTGCTCATATTTCCACTTCCTTTTAGAGAGCTCAATCTCTTGAAGGATCAAAAACTGTGCCTGGTGGAGCTTCTTCACTTCTTTATAAAGGAGATAAAAGAACTAAATATTTCCAGTCTGGATAAAGTTCTGTTTATTTTTGATGGTTTGGATGAGTGTCGTTTCCCTCTGGATTTCCAGAACACAGTGAGATTGTGTGATGTAACTGAACCAGCATCAGTAGATGTTCTGCTGATAAACCTAATCAAAGGAAACCTGCTTCCCTCTGCTCTCATCTGGCTCACCTCCAGACCAGCAGCAGCTGATCAAATCCCCCCTGAGTGTGTAGATCGAGTCACAGAGGTACGAGGGTTCAATGCAGGACCCTCAGAAGGAGGAATATTTCAGGAAGAGAATCAGTGATCAAGACCTGAGCAGCAGAATCATCACACACCTGAAGTCATTAAGAAGCCTCTACATCATGTGCCACATCCCAGTCTTCTGCTGGATTTCAGCCACTGTTCTAGAGAGAATGTTGGGTGAAGCAGAGAGTGGAGAGATCCCCAAGACTCTGACTCAAATGTACACACACTTCCTCATCATTCAGACCAACTTCATAAAGAAAAAGTACACAAAGAGCCAAGAGGCAGATAAAGAAATGGTTCTGAAACTGGGGGAACTGGCTTTTCAGCAGCTGATGAAGGGCAACCTGATCTTCTATGAGGAAGACCTGATGGAGTGTGGCATCGATGTGACAGAAGCATCAGTGTATTCAGGTGTGTGTACAGAGATATTTGGAGAGGAGTTTGTGTTTCACCAGAATAAATTTTACTGCTTTGTTCATCTGAGCATTCAGGAACATCTCGCAGCTCTGTATGTGCAAATGACATTTATGAACGAAAAGGTGAATGTTCTTCAACAGAGTATGTTCTCTAAACTGTTAGCGCTACTTAAAGGAGTGACAATCTTGGATGTACACACGAGTGCTGTAGATCAGGCTCTACAGAGTAAAAATGGACATCTGGATCTTTTCCTTCGCTTTCTTCTGGGTCTCTCACTGGAGTCCAATCAGATCCTCTTAAAAACCCTGCTAACACCAACAGGAAGTAGTTCTTACCGAAAGCAGAATACAGTAAATTACATTAAGTTGAAGATCAGAGAAAATCCCTCAACAGAGAAATTTATCAATCTCTTTCACTGTCTGAATGAACTGGAAGATCATTCTCTAGTTGAGGAAATCCAACAGTACCTGCAATCAGGAAATTTACAACAAAGTGAACTTTCTCATTCTCAGTGGTCTGCTCTGGTGTTTGTGTTACTGAAATCAGTTCAAGAACAGGATATGTTTGTTCTTAATAAATATACCAACAAACACTGTGCATCAGATGATGTTCTTCTAAAGCTCCTGCCTGTGGTTTCTGCATCCAGAAAAGCTGAGTAAGTAATGTTGAATAAAACTGCTACTTTTATACAAAGTGCACTTTATCTACACTGTATTGCCAGGTGGTACACACCTGAATATCTGCTGTGGGCTTAGTACTAATTTCTATTAAAGACTTGCAACAATTCTATGGCATGTTTTTCTATTTCATATAATAGCATATTTTATTCATATTTCAACATGTTCTTGATGTTTTTCTTTTTTTGTAGGTTTAATAACTATTACCTAAATGAAAAAAGTTGTGCAGCTTTGGCCCAAGTGCTCAGCTCTGAATCCTCCATACTAAAAGAACTCTATCTATCAGAGAGTAAACTCAAAGACTCTGGAGTGAAGTGTCTTTTAGAGGGACTGGGGAATCCTCACTGTAAACTGGAGATACTGAGGTAAGATCATCTTTCTGAGTGTTACATGACCTGCTCCTCAATAAGACACATTCTGTATTTTCACTGCTGTACGAGGTCAGACAGGAGTCTCCGTGGACGATGATGTTTGTGGAAGATATTGTGATTGGTGGTGAGAGTAGAGAGCAGGTGGAGAAGATCCTGGAGAGGTGGAGGTACATGCTGGAGAAAAGGGGAATGAAAGTCAGTAGGAGTAAGACAGAGTACATGTGTGTGAATGAGAGGGAGGGCAGTGGAGGGGTGCGGTTGCAGGGAGAAGAAGTGGAGAAGGTGGAGGAGTTCAGGTACCTGGGGTCAACAGTGCAAAGTAATGGAGAGTGTGTTAGAGAAGTGAAGAAAAGAGTGCAGGCAGGGTGGAGTGGGTGGAGAACAGTGATAGCAGGAGTGATTTGTGATAGAAGAGTATCTGTGAGAGTGAAAGGGAAAGTTTATAGGACTGTGGTGAGACCTGAGATGTTGTATGGATTAGAGACAGTGGCATTGAGTAAAAGACAGGAGGTGGAGCTGGAGGTAGCAGTGCTGAAGATGTTGAGATGTTTGTTGGGAGTGACGACGATGGACAGGATTAGAAATAAGTTTATTAGAGGGACAGCGCATGTAGGACGTTTTGGAGACCAGGTGAGGGAGAAGAATGCTGAGGATGGAGACACCAGAAAGGAGGAAAAGAGGAAGGCCAAGGAGGAGGTTCATGGATGTGGTGAGGGAAGACATGCAGGTAGTTGGTGTGAAAGAGGCAGATGTAGAGGATAGGGTGTTATGGAGACGGATGATCCGCTGTGTCGCCCCCTAATGGGAGAAGCAGAGAGAAGAAGAAGACTGCACACTGACCAATCTGATTCCTGTTTATCTGATCACAATATTTGTGTAACAGTAATGCTCTTTTTTTTTTGAGACACATATATGCTCATTTTGTTTATATGCAAGAAACTACATAAGAAGTTTTGGTAATTTGGTAATTTTTTGACGATTTACTTTGACCAAACAAATATATAAATGTCCAGATATTCCGATTTATTTCCACTGAGAAATCCTCCCTTACCATTAAGAATGCACTCTTTACACATACTCAGCATCCGGACAGTTTTTTTCTCCAAACATTCAGCTGAAATACTTTGCTTTGCCTTCTGTGAAATTTATCAGAGGTGATCGTCACTAGTTGAAGATTCCCTTCTGATCTTGTGATCCAGTTAATCCGAGAGCAGATCAGTAGGATTGAGGTGCGGTGACTGGGCAGGTGGTTACATGATAGATATCACTCCAGACGTCTGTCTGCTCTCTAAATAACACTTACAGAGTTCGGATGTACACTTCAACTCTTTGTCTTGTTGAACGGTGAAGTCGCTTCCAATGAGCCGCAATCCAGACGGATCTCTGTGCTTTCTCTGCCCCACCTTGATTCAAGGTTTGGCTTTTCTGGCTGCTCCTGTATACTATCTTCGGACTCTGTAATTTCTTCACTTCTGCGTTCATAAGTTTTCCGACAGCCGGAATATTCTATTGTTTATACGTTTTTGGACATTCAGGATTATTCTCTGCTTGCACTCATTAAAAACTATCATTTGTACGTCTGTCTGCATCCTGCATTTTGCTTCATCCAGTCCCATCACTCAGTATTTTTTTTGCCTTTTACTGATTTTGTTGCATACTGTAGAAGCAAATGCAACATTCATGTGTCTTAGAAACAAAAAATACTAGATGTTTCCACATTTTTGACAGGCATGGTAAATGATGTTACATAGAATACCTCACAAAAGTGAGTACACCCCTCACATTTCAGCAGCCATTTTAGTATCTTCTCAAGAAACAATACTATAGAAATAAAACTTGGGTATATTTTAGAATAGTCAATTTGCAGCTTGTATATTAGTACAGATTTACTGTCCTCTAAAATTAACTCAACATACAGCCATTAATAGCTGGCAACAAGTTGGTAATATCTAAAAAGCTGGCAACAAAAGTAAGTACACCCTCAGTGATAACAGCTGTACGTGGTGTAAACATGCAAATCCACATGTCCTATTCATCATGTTCATGTTTTTGTCTGCTCGACACGACCATGCAAATTTGTGTATCTTGTATGAGAGCAGTAAATTTGGTGCTTTGAGTCCAATTCTCTCATACTGACCACTGGATGTTCAACATCTCACCTCATGGTAAAGGGTCTCTGAGGATTTGAGAAATAAAATTGTTGATCTCCACAAAGATGCCAAGGCTATAAGAAGATCAGTATCACCTGAAACAGTTACAGTACAGTGGTCAGGGTCGTACAGAGGTTTTCCAAGACGGGTTCCGCTCGGAACAGACCTCGCAAGGGTCCATCAAAGAAATCGAGTCCTCATGCTGTGTGTCAGGTGCAGAAGCTGCTTCAAAAAACAGACGCATGCGTGCTGCAGCATTGCTTTACAGGTTAGAAGTTCCACTCGTCAGTGCTCAGACCGTACACCACACACTGTAACAAGTCGGTTTGCAGGTCGTCGTCCCAGAAGGAGCCTCTTCTGAAGCTGCTCACAAGAAAGCCTGCAAAAAGTTTGCTGAAGACAACCTGTCCAAGAGCGTGAATTACTGGATCAATGTCCTGTGGTCTGATGATACCAAGATAAACTTGTTTGGCTCGGATGGAGTCCAGCATGTGTGGTGACGCCCTAGTGAGGAGCACCAAGAGAATTGTGCCTTGCCCACAGTCAAGCACGGTGGTGGCAGCATCATGGTCTGGGTGCTGCTGTCGTTCATTGAGGGAGACATGAATTTTAACCTGTATTGTGACAATCTTAAACAGAACATGATGCCCTCCCTTCAGAAACTGGGCTGAACAGCAGTTTTCCAACATCCCCAAACTGTCAGGGATTGGCTGGAGGGACACAAGTGCCGGATGCAAATCAAGAGCTTAAGATAAGAGTCTTTAATAAACATAAACTGGGGAGTAACCAAGTGCCAGGTGAATAGTTTCAGAGAATAGTTTCAATAGTTTCAGAGAAATTATTCACTGTTCTTGCCATCCGAGAACAGTGCAGATCCCAACACACAGTTCCAAAACAAAACCCCCAACAAGTTCAAAAACATATTCAAATAATCCGAACATGACGCATAAAAAGCCAGGCCAAACACAGTGCCCAAACAGTCGGGACAGAGCTTTACCAATCTGTGAAAGATTTTGTCTGCAATTTGTGGAACAGTTTCAGAATAATGTTCAAAATATAATTGCCAAACAATTGAATATCTTAACATTTACAATACATAATATCATCAAGAGTTTTAAAGAAATCGCTATGCATAAGGGACAAGGATGGTCGTAATCTTCAGGTCCTTAGGCAGCACTGCATTTAATCATTGCACAGGTTCATTAACACCTCCAGATATCATTGTGAACACAGTTTGCATGTCATCCACAAATGCAGGTTAAATCTCTATCATGCAATGAAGTAGTCATGCGTGTACATGATCCAGAAATATCACCATCCTCTCTGGGCCAAAGCTCATTTAATCTGGCTTGTTTTAAGTGGTCAGATCGAAAGCCGCATCTCTGACAGTATGGAGTGCATTAGTGCCTGTGGAATGAGCAGCTTGCACATTTAAAAAGGCTCCTTCAATGCTGAATGCTATATACAGGTTGTAGAGCAAAAAATGCTTCCATCCAGATAACGTCCTTAGCAGAGAAGGCTTTGCATATTTGAGCAAGACGATGATTACTGCATACTGCATCTATTACTGCATGACTCTGTAGTAGGAGAGTCCGGGTGGTGAACTGACCTGCCTGCAGTCGATACCTTTCACCATTTTAAAACATTTGGCACACCATGAAACAAAAAATACAACAAAGGAAACCCAGAACTGTTGAGCAACTAAAATCAGACACATAGGGGACAACATTTCTCTCCCAAAACTTCAGCAACTGGTCTCAGTTCCCAATGTACAGACACAAGACGTGATGCTACACAGTGCTAAACATGGCCCCGTCACAACTTTTTTGAGACATGTTGCAGCCATTGAATACCTTATTTATTTTTTCTTTAAAATGGTACATATTCAATGGTTTAAACATTTGGTATTTTTGTTTGCTTGATTGTGAACAGAATATAGATTTATAAGATTTGCAAATCATTGCATTCTGTTTTTATTCACATTTTGCAACTTTTTTGGAACTAGGGTTGTATATTTAGCTTTATTTTTAGATTTGTATTTGCCAATTGTATTTAATATTTACTTTTAATATTTACAAGAACCATAAAATTATTAATTAAAGAGTCACTACCTAAACGTATCGGAATGAGCTAAAGATCAAATCAGATCAGATCAGATAAGATAAAATATAAGTTTACTCGTCCCACAGTGAGGAAATTTCTGTGTTACAGCAGTAAAGAAAAATGTGCAAATATAAAGCAGAGACATAGTATAAATATATACATACAACAATATAGTAGTTACACTTTCAAACTACTTGCACTAGGTCATATTGCACATTTTAAAAAACAGTAATAAACAGGTGTTTAGCTACCATCCTCCTTTCTCCCACCTCCTGCACAGTGTTCAGGGGAATCCCCAGGACTAAGCTGACCTTTCAGTTAAACTTGTCCAGTCTCTTCCTGTCTGCAGTAGAGATGCTGCTGACCGAGCAGGCCACTCCATAGAAGATTGCTGAGGCCACCACTGAGTCAAAAAAGGTCTTCAGTGGCTCTCCCTGTACAGAACTTAGTCTCCTCAGCAAAAATAGTCTGCTCTGTCCTTTCTTGTTAATTGCATCTCTGTTATCTGTCCATTTTGCTGTTCAGATGAACACCAAGGTATTTAAAAGAGTCCAAGGTTTCTTCCTCATATCATCTAAGGGAGTTTTTCCTTGCCACAGTCGCCACGGCTTGCTCATCAGGGACAAACGCACACCATTCACCTTCACTGTTGTTTTCTGTAAAGCTGCTTTGAGACAATGTCTGTTGTGAAAAGCGCTATACAAATAAACTTGACTTGACTTGACTTGACTTTCCCTTAATGATCACTGGTGAGAGTGTTTGAGCCTATGGAAATCCACCAGCAGTTTTTTGGTTTTCCCCACATTTATCTGGAGGCAGCTCCATTGGCACCAGTCCACAAAGTCTCTCAGTCCTCTGTACTCCCTGTCATCATCATCTGCGAAGGAGAACAGAGCCAGGACCATTCCCTGCGGGGCTCCAGTGTTGCAGACAACCATGTCAGACTCACAGTCACTAGTCCTCGCATACTGTTGTTGGTTTATCAGGTAATCCAGTATTTAGCTACAGTGGATAGATGATGGTCCAGTTCATGTAAACTAGCTTATCCCTCAGAAGTGCAGATTGAATTGTGTTAAAAGCAGTAGAGAAGTAAAAAAATGACTTGCTCTGCTCCCAGCCTTTGCCAGGTGTGAAAAAGCCCTATTAGGGAGGAAGATGACAGCTTCTTCCACCCCTATTCCTGACAGGTAGGCAAACTAAATTGGATCCATTGATGGGCTCACCAGAGTTTGGAGATGTCTTCATCAGATGTGAGGTCAGTGCTACTAGTCCATAGTCCCCAAAGTGTTTTGGGCGAGATGTCTTTGGTACAGGTACCACACAGGATGTCTTCCACCACTGTGACACTTTCCCCAGCTTTAGGCTCAGACCAAACACATACAACAGTATACCACAAAGCTGGTCACCACAGGTTTTAAGCAGCATGGAGCTGATTCTGTCTGGGCCACCGGAAAGCTACAGCTGATCCCTGGTGTAAACAATAGGACAACGGCTGTGAACAGAGGTCACAGACACAACTGTGAACAAAGTCCAAAAAAGTAGAAAAAGAAGAACAAACAAAGCAACTTTGATTTCCATACTGCAGCTTACATTTACACACACATACATGCGAAAAGACAAACACGAAGTGCCAGAAAATTACAAAGATATGTAAAAAATAATTAAAACCTAAATAGGAGTTGCTGCAACATGCTGCCACTCTGGCAGTGCCATCTTGCATCAGATGTTCAAATGTTCAAAAAGTCAGGAAAAAAATTTATATTAAATGTTTTACTTTTAATGCCCCAAGGTTGTGTGGTTGTGGAGTATCAGATGAAGACTGTGCTGCACTGAATTCAGCTCTGATTTCAAACCCCTCACACCTGAGAGAACTGGATCTGTCTAGGAATAACATCAGAGACTCAGGAGTGAAGCGTCTCTCTGCTGTACTGGAGAATCCTCACCATAAACTCAAGACACTGAGGTAAGATCATCTCTGTGAGAGTCACATCACCTGCTCCTCAGTAAAACACATTCTCCAATAGTTTCAGTGCACACTGTTTGGTCTGATTCCTAATGACCTGATCACAATATTAGTTGTTTTCTGCATGTTTCAGATATTTGAATTTTTAAATAGTTGGGGTTCCTGAGGAGAAAAGTAGTTATTTGTACTGTAACCATTGTTTATCATGATGTAAAAACAAAAATGAAAGTTCTCTCTCTCTCTCTCTCTCTCTCTCTCTCTCTCTCTCTCTCTCTCTCTCTCTCTCTCTCTCTACAAAACACATACACAAGACCAGCTAAATGTTATCACAGGGTCAAAACTGTCACATATTCCACAAATTATGACTATATTTGGTCTGTCTGAAGACAAAAAATGTATAGACTGACACACCTTCGTATCATGCATGCTCAGATATACTATCTCAAACATCTTCTATCGGCTTCTCCCGTTAGTGGTCTCCACAGCAGATCATCCGTCTCCATACCCCCAGTCCTCTACACCTGCCTCTTTCAAACCAACTACCTGCATGTCTTCCCTCATCACATCAATAAACCTCCTCTTTGGTCTTCCTCTTTTACTCCTTCCTGGTGTCTCCATCCTCAGCATTCTTCTACTGATATACCTTAAGTACCCAACCATCTTAATCTAGCCTCTCTCCTTGTCTCCAAAACATCCTACATTTAGGTAAAGAGCACAAAATATGTTGTTTCATATAATTATGCAGAATGCACTCTGAAAAATTTCAACAGGTTGTCATGAACTCAAAACCCAAGTGCATGGACAGAACATTGTTCATACAATTAACACAATTTAAAACAATAAAAATTTACATTTTAAGTTACATATTAATAATATTAGCCCTTCTTTGAGATGACTTTAACAACTTTCTTATCAATTTAACTAGTTTATAGCCTATTTTTCTTATGAGGATGCTAGTATTGTTAGTGTGTGAGGGGTGTGTGGTGTCGTCCACAATGCTGTTGGCTTTGCAGATAGAGATAGAAAGACTCTAATGATAGATAGATAGATAGATAGATAGATAGATAGATAGATAGATAGATAGATAGATAGATAGATAGATAGATAGATAGATAGATAGATAGAAAGATAGAAAGATATGAATAAATATAAAGGCTATACAAACGCAACCCTCCACATTTATCCGGGCTTAAGACCGACACTTAGAGTGCACTGGCTTGTCCAACCCTAATGGCTGGGTCACACATATCAAGTAAATATATATATATATTGGGATGTGAAGAGTCCTTGATGATGTTGTTAACTCTGCGCAGACATCTGCTGTGGTGAAGGCCAGTGATGCGTTAGGTGATTTTGACTATCCTTTGCAGGGCTTTACGTTCACACACAGTGGAGCCTCCATACCATACAGTGATTAAGTTGGTCAGGATGCTCTCGTTGATGCAGCGGTAAAAACTTTGGGGGACTCCCTAGGGGACAAATGAGCTTTCTTAAGACTCGTCAAAAAGTACAGGCCTTGTTCTTCCTTCCTAACCAGGGCTGAATTGTTCTGGTGACAGGACAGATCCTCAGAGAGGTGAACTCCTAAGAACCTAAAGCTGAAGACCCTCTCTACCTCAGTTCCATTGATGTAGACTGGGGAATGTCTCCTGCTGTTAGATTTCCGAAAGTCCACGATGAGCTCTTCGTGGTGTTGAAGGTCAGGTTGTTGATGGCACACTATGCTGTCAGGCTTCAGATCTCTTCCCTGTAGGCCGATTCATCATTGTTGCTGATCTGACCGACCACAGTGGTGTCATTTGCATCTTGATGTAGATGTTGGAGTTATGCAGAGGAGCACAGTCGTGGGTAAACAGGGAGTAGAATAGTGTGCTCAGAATATAGCCCTGTCAAGTCAAGTCAATTCAAGTCAAGTTTATTTCTATTGCGCTTTTCACAACAAACATTGTCTCAAAGCAGCTTTACAGAAATCAACAGTGAAGGTGAATGGTGTGTGTTTATCCCTGATGAGCAGCCGTGGCGACTGTGGCAAGGAAAAACTCCCTTAGATGTTATGAGGAAGAAACCTTGAAAGGGACCAGACTCAAAAGGGGAACCCATCCTCATTTGGGTGACATCAAGAGTTTGATCATAAATCTTTCAACCATACAGAACACTGGAGAGTGAGAACTAACATGAGCACTGGAGTATAAGATTATAAGTAAATGTTCTTTCTACATTCTTTGGTATAAAAGAAGGAGCTACTGAGCTCAACATTTGTGATCATCACAGATCCAGCAACAGCTTCTCCATGCCAGAGCCTTTAAACACTCCAGGAGGTCCAATGTCAAAACTCCACACATGTAGCGGGATCCAATTGTCACTGGTATGTCTCTAGATGGTTCAGGATGTTTGCGAGTTCGGCCTCTACTTATTAAAAGTCCATAATCTTCACGAGGTGGGACGTGACTGGAGCTGGCCAAACCTCAGGATGCCTCGGGATGGGGAGAGAAAGAGAAGCCTTGGAGAGGAATTAGCGTAGCTGCTGTTCATGATATTAATAGCACAAGTTGATAATGTGCATGTGATCAGATGTTCTGGAGCACAAGGTTGTGATGTGATGTGTGTGATGTGTGTTATGTGTAGGCTTTGCTAAAAAGATATGTTTTTAATCTGCACTTAAACTGGGAGAGTGTATCTGAGCCCCGAACACTGTCAGGAAGACTATTCCAAAGTTTGGGAGCTAAATGTGAAAATGCTCTACCGCCTTTAGTGGACTTTGCTATTCTAGGAACTACTAGAAGCCCAGAGTTTTGAGATCTCAGGGAGCGTGACGGATTGTAGCGTGTTAAAAGACTGGAGAGATACAGTCTGTGGGATGCCAGTGTTCGGAATGTGGGTTGAGGATACCTGCTTGCCTGAGCTTAGTGATCAGTACAGACTGTTTTGAATTCAGAGCTAAAGTCAATAAACAGCATTCTGATGTAGGTGTTGTTTTTATCCAGGTGGGTGAGGGCTGAAAAAAGAGAAGTGGAAACTGTATCTTCTGTCGAACTGTTCGGGCAATAGGCAAACTGTTGTGTTTCCAGTGTAGTTGGTAGGCCCGCAGTGAGGTGAGTCAGAACCAGTTTCTCAAAGCACTTCATAACTATATGGGTGAGTGCAACTGGGCGAAAGGCATTCAGGCATTTGGCAGCTGAGTGCTTAGGCACTGCTATGATGGTTGTAGTCTTCAGGCATGTAGGAACCGTGGCTTGGACCAGTGACAGGTTGAAAATGTCAGTGAAAACCTGTGCCAGTTGTCCAGCGCATGCTTAGAGAACACATTCCAGAATGTCGTCCAGACCAGCTGCATTGCATGCATCCTTGTGTGCTGAATATACGTCCGTTGTTGAGAGTGAAAGTGGACTGTGAACAGTAGAAGAGTCAGTGGTTGAGGTGAAATGTGCTATGCCTTGATAGAAATGAGCAAAAATGTGATTAAGTTCGTCCGGTAGGAAGGCACTGCTGGTTGGTTGAGATCGAGGTGTCGGTTTGTAGTATGTGATGGTCTGGATGCCTTTCTACATGCGTTTTGGGTCAGAGTTGCGGAACTGCTCTTTTATGTGGATTTTGTATGCATGTTTGGCTCTCCTGATGCCTCTTTTCAGATTGGCCCTGGCTCTGTTGTAGTCCTTTGCGTTGCCAGATTTAAAAGCAGAATTTAAGGTTTAGCCTAAGCCTAGCCCTAATGCCACCTCGGTTCCCCTCCTTTGTTTACGGTCTCGGTGCCGGGGTCCACGGTGTTCGAGCGATTACCCGAGGGAGTTCAAAGTTTGTTGAAAGTCCCTCTCTGTAGTTGTGACCGAGTAATGTTTGTTGGCCGTACGAGATATGTGCAAGCCTGTTCTGAGTAAATAAACTTGCAGTTGGTGGAGAAATTACTACCGAATCACAAAATCTGGAGATATTCTCGATTGTCCTCATTATCCTCTCTAGTGTCTTGCGATCCGAGACGGTGCAGTTCCCAAACCTGGCAGTGATGCAGCTGCTCAGGATGCTCTCAATAGTTCCTCTGGGCTGGTGTTGAGTGACCGAGTGACCAGGTGAAGTTCTCTGCCAGATAAACACCAAGGAAATTTGGTGCTCTTGATGATCTACTTGTTAAGTCCTTGACTGTTAACTGTTTCACCTCCTCTCTGTAAGCTGACTCATCGTTTTTGCTGATGAGACAGCATAACAGAGATGTGGTCTAAGTATCCAAGGTGGGGGCGGGGCTTTGCCCGGTATGCACCCGGGATGGTTGTTTAAACAACAGCCAGCATGTTTTGCCCTCTGATTGCAAAGTCCACATTCTGATGAAATCTAGGGAGCACAGTTCTGAGATTTGCACAATTGAAATCTCCGGCGACTATAAACAGTCCGTCAGGGTGTGTGTACTGCAGTTCACTAAAGGTCCCATAGAGTACACAGAATACCTATTTAGCATTAGAGCTAGATGGAATGTACACTCCGAGAACAATAGTGATTAATTCCCAGTGTAAATAAAAAGGTCTTCATCTCACAGCCATAAACTCCACCACGGGTGAGCAATAGATGGAAACGAAGACAGAGTTCTTACACCATTCCGTGTTGATATAAACACACAGTCGCCCACCACGAGTCTTTCTGCACAGATCTGCATTTCTGTCAGCACGAAACGTGGCTAGCTCGTCCAGCAGAATGGCGGCGTCCCGAACACTGTCGCTCAGCCACATCATGTCACATGAAAACAATGACGCAGCAGTTTCTTTACTCACACTGTGTAGCTTGCTGAAGTCATTCATCTGCTCAAAATACTCCCTCTACCTTCTCAACACACTCTCCTCACTAGTGAACACACTTCCATCTGCATCCTTTATTGCCCTAATTTGCAGCACATCCTTCCCAACTCATCACACCTTCAACTTCCAGCTTCATGTTCATCCCCTTATCAGAAACTAAGGAACTCTTTCTTCAGGATTACGCCTACACCATTTCTATTTCCACACCATGGAAGAAATGTTTGAACCCATTCATCCGTCCTTATTCCCTTTCCACTCGGTCTATTGAACACACATGTATATTTTTCTCTGCTTTGTCATATCAGCTTACTCTCTCTCTTTACCAGTACCAACATTTAAAGGATCAATCCTAACCTCCACTCTCCTACACTTCTCCTTTCCCTGCTGTCCCTGTAGACATCTTCCTCCTCTTCTTCTCCTCCGTTGGCCAACATTAGCCCAATTTCCACCGGTACCCTGTTACTAACAATAGCTGTGGCAGTCGTTGCTAACCATGTTAGTTACCACGTTGGTTGCCATGTTTTATGCTGGATGCCCTTCCTAATGCAAACTTTATTAATTATCTGGATTTACCTTGTCTTGGGAACAGCAATAAGCTTGTGCAACTCTAATGGCTGGGTTACACGGTCTGAAACAATAGTTAGAGTTTGTTATGTATTGCTTTTAAATAATTCCTATCTAAAATGCTGTAAAAGATCCTGATGAACTGATCTGAGTATTCTGAACTGAGAGAGTGAAGGGTGTGTCGTCTTTTTGCAGGTTGTGTGATTGTGAGATCTCAGATGAAGGTTGTGCTGCTCTGACTTCAGCTCTGAAATCAAACCCCTCACATCTGAGAGAACTGGATCTGTCATGGAATAACATCAAAAACTCGGGAGTGAAGTGTCTCTCTGCTGTACTGGAGAATCCTCACTGTAAGCTGGAAACATTGAGGTAAGATCATCATCATCCCTGAGAGTTGCATTACCTGCTCTTCTCAGCGTCTTCAACTCTACCACCTCCAGCTTTATCTCCTGTCTTTTACTCAGTGCCACTGTCTGTAAAGTCAAGTCAAGTTTATTTCTATAGCGCTTTTCACAACAGACATTGTCTTAAAGCAGCTTTACAGAAATCAACAGTGAAGGTGAAGGTGTGTGTTTATCCCTGATGAGCAGCCGTGGTGACTGTGGCAAGGAAAAACTCCCTTAGATGTAATGAGGAAGAAACCTTGAGAGGAACCAGACTCAAAAGGGAACCCATCCTCATTTGGGTGACATCAAGAGTTTGATCATAAATTTTTTTTAACAATTCAGTAAACCATACAGCATCGCAGGTCTCACCACAGTTGTATAAACTTCAATCCTCAACTTTATTAAGCTGGTGTCTCTCATCTGGTACTACTGAAACATACAGTTATGTATCCTAAGCATAATAGTGGAAGCTAATAGCATGTTTATGAATAATTGAACATGGAGATAGCATAGGGAAAGAAAAATAGCAGTGGGCTTAAAACAGAATTTTGCAAAGCAACAATTTTAATAAGTGTTCAAAAGTCACTATTTACATCTACAAACTGATAACATTTAGCCAAATAAGACCTGAGACAAGAAACAGCTATTTCTTCAAAATGATCTGGTCAATGCAGAATAATATGGTTAAAATGTCAAAAGCTGCAGTAAGGTCAAGGAGCTTACAAATCGAGCAAGGAGAAACGACCATAATGGATAGAGGCTAGTAGCAGGTTATTTATCACTTTAACCAGTGCTGTCTCTGTGCTATGACTAACATATTTAATATTATTTCTATGTTGATTAGAGATAATGGGGTGTTTGATTTTGGCCTATAGTTGGACAACTGACACAGGTCAGTTTTATAATTAGGGGGTCGATTCGATTAAAAGATTTTTTTAAATAACTGGGGCTAAAAGGAAAAAAAACTGGGGCTAAGGGGAAAATTGCTTATTTTTAAAGAATGTTTTATTGCTTTTGGAATTACTGGTTTTAAAAAATAATTTTAGGTGAGTTATTTTGATCAGGATTAAGAAATAAATAAAATTTATTTGGTCTTTTGGAAATCATCACTGCTACATGTTGATGGTTTGCATGTTGCTGTAGTGATCCTGTTAATTTTTCTACAGTATTAAATAAGTTAATTTAGCATTATTATTGGTATTTTCTGTTAGTTGGGGTAAAGAGATACAGTGACTTAGCAGCACAAAGAGCATTTTATAACTCTCCTTACATGCTTTTTGTGTAATGTGATGTTCACTGTAGGCATTTAGTAGCCTGATCAAGTTTTGTGGTGTCAAAAGGTGCTCCAGTCATAGTCCATAACTGATATGAATGTACATTTAACGCCATGTTTAATTTATATCAAATTTTGGTGACACCTCCTCTGCCAGCTAGTTAGCTGGACTCAAGAGGATTGGATTAATTTAATAAAACATATTAATTTGTTTTGATCAATGTTTTTGTTAAACATAGAAAATAAAGATTTCTGATCAGTAACATAATAAGTATTTAAAAAATTAGACTTAATATTTAACTTATTAACATTAAGTATAATAGTATAATATATTACATATTACTTAATCTATATATTCTTTTTCTCACTCCCTCTCTCTGTGATTGTCTTTCTGCAGGTTGTGTGATTGTGGTGTATCAGATGAAGGGTGTGCTGTACTGGCTTCAGCTCTGAGAACAAACCCCTCACATCTGAGACATCTGAATCTGTCCTGGAATTACCTCAGAGGCTCAGGAGTGAAGTGTCTCTCTGCTCTACTGGAGAATCCTCACTGTAAACTTGAGATACTGAGGTAAGATCATCTCTCTGAGAGTCGCATCACCTGCTCCTCACTCCTTAGTCATGACATTAAAAACACTCAGAATGACATTCTCTTGCAGCTTTTCTATTAATAAGGGAAACTGAAAATTAGCTTTGAAATAGTGAGGATTCTAAAGACAGAGAGAAATGTATTATTTTGTACTGCAGTCATTATTCATCATGTGGTGACAAGTTTAATCTTGTAACTTTATGTTCTCACACGCACACACGCTCTTGCACAAATCATTCTATTAATAGATCAGTGTGCTGAGAGTCACATTCAAGTCTTTTCACATAAACTGAGGTGATTAAGTGACGAGTCTTGTGATAAAAATGATAACAGGGACATTATAGTTATAATAAATCAGTACTTTCAATACTTATTACATTTGAAGGCAAAAACTGTACTTTAATTCAAGTGAAAGTTCGAAGGGACACTTTTACTTTTACTGAAGTCACATTTTACTGAATGGATCTACTTTAACTCAAGTAACATTTACCACATGGTTTGTGCCTACGGTTTCCTAGACTGTTAAATATTAGTCAGACAGGCCCCAGTTTGTATAGCTGGGGAAGATCCTGCCAGATATGGTTTTTAGTATGAATGAAACACCACCAGGGATTGTCTTGTCTCGATTTCTTTTCAGAGTGTACAACTCAGACTTCCAGTATAAATTTGTGTCATGCCATCTGTAAAAGTTTTCTAATGATTCTGCAGCGATAGGGTTTATTACAGATTGGCAGAAATCAAGGTACAGGAAACTGGTAGCTTACAGTACTTTGCAGAGTGGTACTCCAGGATTCACCTGTTCCTGTCAGAGAATGCAGGTCAGTGGAGACTGGACCCAAATGCGAAGCAATGCTCTCTGCGGAGGTCTGAGGCAGAGCGACCCCGTCTGTCTGTGAGCCTGGAAGATAGTGACAATTCCTTAATATAAACAAAACCTAACAAATGGTGATAAAGTTTAGAATTACAAGAACTGTGACCAAGACCTTAAACATCATAGGTAATGAGGTTGTAATTATTGAGAATTATAAGTTCTGTGTGTTCACTTGAAAAGAATTGACTGGAGGACTAACACTTAAGGTGTTGTACAAGAAGGGGATGAACAGGGTATTTTATTTGAGGAATGTCAGAAGCCAATAAGATGCCAATAGGATCAATAAACTCATTTGCAATTTTGAAACTATCATTAACACACCTGGATAAGTATTATTTAGTGAGAAGTCACTTAACAAACTGCTTTCCATCATTTACTATCCATCACACTTCCTTCATGACATACTACAAGGACAAGAAAGACTAATTCAACACTTTTGCTATAAAAGACTATCCGAAAAATCATTCTTACCTTTTATCATAGCGCTATATAACAGCTTATCTTCTATTACTGTGTACTGTTTGTGATAAATATATTGTATATATAATGCACTGTAATTGTAGTTTAATTTACATTTTAAATTATATATATATATATATATATATATATATATATATATATATATATATATATATATATATATATATATATATATATATATATAAAATTTTTACATTTAATAATTGGAAAGTGGAAGCATTTAGGAACAGTAGCAACTCAGTTATGAAACAGAAGACCACATAAAGCCACTGAACAGGGTCACTGAGTGCTGAGGTGCATGATGCCTAAAAGTTGCCAACACTCTGCCAGTTTCATAGCTAAAGAGTTTTAAACTTCCACTGACATTACCACACACAAAACTGTATGGTGGGAGCTTCATGGTTTCCATAGTAGCTAACTCATATTAGCAAGTACAATGGCAAGCATCGCATAGAGTGGTGTAAAGCACAAAACAACTGGACTGTGACAAATCTGTATGTCTACATAAGGTCCCATTGGTAACAGAAATATTTAGACTGACAAATATATATATACATATATTAAACCTCAATAAATAGATTTTATTTTTATATTTGCTCTCAGATAGTTTATGGCTAAGATTCTCTATTTCATTGTGATTAAAGACTGCAGTGACTGAACAAAAAGTTCTGTTGAACTCTGTTGAACTGAGTTTGTCAATGTCTTTCTGCAGGTTGGATCATTGTGGTGTCTCAGATGAAGACTGTGCTGCTCTGAGTTCAGCACTAAGGTCAAACCCCTTTCACCTAAAAGAGCTGGATTTGTCTTGGAATACCATCAGAGGTGCAGGAGTGAAGTGTCTCTCTGCTGCACTGAAGAATCTTCACTGTAAACTAGAGACACTGAGGTAAAATTCGTCACCTTGTTAGACTGAAGATGTCCTAGTAAAAAATTACTCAACTTTACAGTAAAGAGGATCCACGTTACATCTTGATGACCCTGCTGACCTTTAGATAGTTATAGAAAAAAGTGTGTCAAATCAAGTTCAGAATAGAGTGTTTAGTTTGAGTGAACAGGTTGGGAATTTCAGTGCTGGTTGTTAATAGGCCTCAGTTTATTCCAACAAGCAACAGCTGTAAGATAACACGTCAGTTAACATCCTGGAAGTTGAAAAAAACCTATGTTAAAACTGCATTTTGGGAAAATCAGAATTTATTACTTTGCACTACAGCTTCTGTAAAAAAATAAAATAAAATAAAATAAAATAAAATAAAGCAAAAATCGGTGTCCTGAATTAACAGTTTGAAGAGTTTGTTATTGTCTTTCTACAGGTTGTGTAATTCTGATGTCATAAATGAAGGCTGTGCTGCTTTGACTTCAGCTCTGAGATCAAACCCCTCACACCTGAGAGAACTGGATCTGTCTGGAAATAATTTCAGAGACTCAAAAGTGAAGTCTCTTTTTTCTGTACTGGAGATTTCTCACTGTAAACTGAAGATTCTGAGGTAAGATCATCTCTATGAGAATCATACTGTATGACCTGCTGCTCACCTGTGATTAATTACTCACAATCATGTGAACAGTTAATATATAAGAGACTTTCACTCACTCTCACATCTCTCAGATCTGACTCTATATATCTGACTATAATCAGCATTTGATTTACCCAATGATTGTTTTAAATCATTAAATGGATAACAGAATTTTGGAGTTAAGGCCATGAACTACTTCCTCCTACAACCGCTTCACAGACCTGTCTCAAGTGTTTCTATTGTGGTCAGTCTGGCCATTTTATTAGGTAGTGTTCTGTCCTTTACCAGATCAATCCAAATACAGGTATCCTCGTCCCTTAGTTCCAGCAAGCATAGAGCAACTTAGATCACTCTGAATCTTCAACAAGCTGGACCTGTACAGTACATACAATCTGATGTACATTCAGATAGGGGGATAAACAGAAACAGATCTGAGGAAGGGTACAGAAAATGTCTGCAGCATTGAAGGTCCTAATGAGTACAGTGGCCTCCATCATCTGTAAATAGACAAAGTTTGGAACCACCAGGACTCTTCCTAGAGTGGCCTGCTCAGCCAAACTGAGCGATCAGGGGAGGAGGGCCATAGTCAGGAAGGTGACCATGAACTCGATGGTCTTTACCATTCTCTGCAGCACTTTACCAATCAGGCCTATATGGTAGAGTGGCCAGACAGATGTCACTACTCAATAAAAGGCACATGACGGCCTGCCTGGAGTTTGGCAAAAGGCAGCTGAAGGACTCTCAGACCATGATGAACACAGTTCTCTGGTCTGTTGAAACAAAGATTGAACTCTTTTACCTGAATGCAAAGTGTCATGTCTGAAGGAAACCAGGCACTGCTCATCACCTGGAAAATACAATCCCTACAGTGAAGCAGCATCATGCTGTGGGGATGTTGCTGTGGGGATGAACTGGGAGACTAGTCAGGATTGAGGGAAAGATGAATACAGCAATGTACAGAGACATCCAGGATGAAACCTGCTCCAGAGCACTTTGGTCCTCAGACTGGGGTGACGGTTCATCTTTCAACAAGATAACAACCCTAAGCACACAGCCAAGATAACAAAGGAGTGGTTACAGGTTGACTCTGTGAATGTCCTTGAGTGGTTCAGCCAGAGCCTAGACTTGAACCTGATTGAACATCTCATGAGAGATGTGAAAATGTCTGTGCCCTTTCAAACTGATGGAGCTTGAGAGGCTCTGCAAAGAAAATGGGAGAAACTGCCCAAAAATAGGTGGCAAGCTTGTAGCATCAAATTTAAAAAGACTTCAATTGGTGCCAAAGGAGCTTCAACAAAGTATTGAGCAAAAGCTGTATACTTACGCACATGTATATGTAAATCTGCAAAGATTTCAAGATTTCAGTGCTGTGAATACTTTCCAGATGCACTGTATTTGGGCAGATTTTAGGTGGGCAGCCACACCCTCTGGATAACAGGGTGGATCTGCACTGGCAGTTGTTCTGTCTTTGATGCTGTGTGGAAACAATGTTGGAACTGTTGGGTAGAGGGAACCCAGTTCTTGGGCTCATGACCAGGAAACATTGGAGGAACATACTTAAACTGGGACTCACAAGGGGACGTGCCCAGGGCAGAGGAGCTTTGAGTGTTGTCAACATACTTGGCCCACATGACCAGAAAGAGGGGTTTTGGTGGCCATCAATGTACTGGTGTTTTTTTAGTACTGGTTCAACCCTTTAGCCATTGGACGCACTGTACTTCATAACAGTCAAGAGTTGTACTGTTGTTCATAATAGTCGAGAGAAGTTGCCCCAAAACCATTAGGAGATCTGAGAGCTGTGATAAGTCTCTGTGTCCTGTGAAATGCCACAGACTCAAAATACATGGTAGAACAGAATAACTTCCTTAGCTGTAGGCAGTTTGGGTAGGGGAATCAGCTGAAAGCCTTAGAGAATCTGTTTACTAATACTAGAATGCTAGTGTTACCTTGGGAAGGTAGAAGTCACATGATAAAGTCCATGAAGAGATGTGACTAAGGCCAAAGAGTGATGGCCAGGCTAGGGTGGATTACATGGGACCTTTGCTTAAGGGGCAGTCCACCACAAAGGTTTTGACATCCTCGTTAATAGTTGTTCACCAAAAGTGAACAACTACCAGTGGAGTGGCTCTATTCAAGAACCTGGAAACAGATGTTTAACAACCTCCTTCTCCTGGGTATGATCTTGTCTTATCACCACCTTGGCATTGGAGCTGATGGGTGCTACAGGCTTTTTGTGGGTGGTGAGCAAAAATACTCAGGGCATAATATTAGGCTTGAAATACTTAAGGCCTGGGCACTAAAAGAGGACAAACTAGAATAAACTAAAGAACAGGAAGCATCCAGCACAGCAGGGATTGAGCTGTTTGGCTTGCAGGATGTACTCTAGGTTCTAGTGGTTGATGAACACTTGAAATGTGTGCTGAGCCCTCTCAAGCTGATGACTCCACTCCACTCTTTCAGCTCCAGATCTGCTTTTATCTGCTTTTATCTATACTATTATTGCTTGGACCTTCTTCAGCTCCATCTGAACACTACCAGGGATGAATATAAACATCAAACCCTATTACAAACTTTTAGTACTATGCATTTCCATATGAACTTATGTTGGAAATTGAAACCAATTTCACCATACAACAAGAGAGAAAAGATTCAGTTGGACTGTTATCTATCATGGACTGCCCTACCCAGTAACTGCCCAGTATATCCAATTGAACAGTTTTGAAATTAACTGAATCACAAGGACAAAAAGAAATATTCAGCTACTGAAGAACACCTTTGGCAATTTTTAAGTATTTTACCAGTTTTTAAGCTAAGTATTTTAGTATTTTTCTTGTATGGAGAAGCGAACTGTCTGGATGTCAAAAATGTTTAATTTTGTAAAGTTTAACATTTGTATATATATTTGGTTAAAGTAAATCATCATACCACTAAATGACCTAGTTTGTGTAATATGAATAAAAGAAACATGCATGTGTCTCTCAAAAACCATAATAGACTAGGTGTTTCCACATTTTTTACAGTAAATGTATATAAAACTCAGGCTTTAGTTACAGTACTAACAAATGTGAACAACTGTTACACACACCTCTTGTAAAAACTTACCAAAAGTGTTCTTCAGTAGTTGGATATTTCTTTACCTTGTTATTCAGTTAATTTCAGAGCAGTTCAATTGGATTTAGATTCAGTTATTGGGCAGGCCAGTTTATGTTATATAACAGTCCAGCCACCTCTTTTCTCTCTACATAATGCTTTAGGTCCTAATGGGTCAGAGGAATCAGCCAAGGGACTGGGCTGAGTCTTCTCTAGTCGAGGCAGAGATCAGGCTTGGAGGAAACTCTGTCCTCGCTGTCTCTGCTGCCTCATAGAGAGAAGAGAGACAATTGGTGGAGTCAAAACGTAACTCAGCTCTGCTGTCACAACGACCCCTTTTATACTCTTCTATTTTCTCAAGAGGATCTGCCAAGCTAATCATCTGTTGCCAGACATTTTCCTTTGTGGGTGGGAGCCGTGATTGGCTTCAGCTCTCTGCTGCACCTGGAATGAGAAGTCCTGCAGAAAAAGAAACCAGCAGGTTATTCGAGCATTTTGCTCTTATCATCGATTGAAGTGGGACATGAGGGTAATTTGTCTGCCAGCTAGGTAATACCACAGTTTTTTCCAGGGCCCACTTAATTGACAGGGCTTCTCATTCTGCTCAAGCGTACTTCTGTTTTGTCAGAGTCAATTTACGACTTACGCAAAGTATGGGGTATTCTTCTCCATCAAACACCCAGCCTTGTTTCTGAAGCATCTGTGTGTACTGTGAAGGGTAAGTTGAAGTCCAGGTTCCTTAATATTGGTGCATTGGTGCATCTGCTTCAGGGTCTGGAATGCCTGCTTTGCCACTTTGCTCCAGCAGATGCATTCTGGCTGTCCATTTTTTGTGAGAGGGGGAAGTTAGAGAGGTTAGAGAGGAGAAGGTAGGCACGAACCTTCTGTAATAACAATTCAGCCCCAGAAAAGCACATACCTGGAGGAGGGCCATGAGTATTCGTTTACCACATACTTGGAGGAGGGCCATGGGTATTCGTTTACCGGCTCAATTTTTTTTTTGCAGTTTTAGTAGCCTTCACCCAATGCGGTATTCCAGGGACTGTGCCTTGGTAAGCCCCAAATGGTATTCCGGGTATTTGCTGCCTTGAGATTCCTGAGTTCTTTGAGGACCTCACCTGGATCTATGGGGCTATTAGCGACCTGCAGAATGCTCACCCCGACAATTGTTTATTATTTCATTATTGTTTATTATTTCGACCATGCGAATCTTAAGACTGTGCTCCCTAAACTCCATCAGCATGGGGACTTTGCAATGAGAGGAGCAAACCTGCTGGATCTTGTTTACACAAACTTCTCCGGCACGAACCGTGTGGAGCCCCGCCCCCACCTTGGCTATTCAGACCACATCTAATTTAATTCCAGCATACAGACCGTTAGGTTCTCT
Organism: Silurus aristotelis; assembly: GCF_946808225.1. Taxonomy (NCBI): domain Eukaryota; kingdom Metazoa; phylum Chordata; class Actinopteri; order Siluriformes; family Siluridae; genus Silurus; species Silurus aristotelis. The sequence continues at coordinate 1,856,711 of NC_139594.1, read as the reverse complement.
AAACCAGTTCTAAAACAGGTGAAAACTTGGCCAGCAGGAGCCACCTCCGCTCTTCAGGACCGTTTTGAGTGCACTGACTGGGACATGTTTAGGGAGGCTGCAACCAACGGCAATTTCATTAACTTGGAGGAGTACACGTCATCAGTGACCAACTACATCAGCAAGTGCGTTGATGACGTGACCTCTCCAAGAGAATCACTACACGCTCCAACCAGAAGCCATGGATGACCACAAAAGTGTGCGTGCTGCTAAAAAAATAAATAGAATCTGCCTTCAGAGTAGGGGGCAAGATGGCCTTAAGAACAGCAAGGGCCAAACTGTCCAGTGTCATCAGATAGGCGAAGCGTGCACACACCAAGCGAATCCACAGTCAGTCCCAGGTCTGCGGAGACACCCGCCGCATGTGGCAGGACATCCAGGCGATCACAACCAGGTACCAGGATCACATCCAGGAATCACAGTGATCAGTGGCTCTGTCTAACCACAGCTGAAGTGAGGAAAACTCTATGCAGAGTTAACCCACAGAAATCTGCTGGATCAGACAATGTTCCTGGCAGAGTGTTCTGGAAATGTGCAGAACAGCTGGCGAATGTTTTCACTGACATCTTCTACATTTCCCTGAGCAGCAACGTTGTTCCTACATTAATCAAGACAACGACCAACAACTTTGCCGATAACACGAACGCTGTTCGAACGATGTTGGTCCATGTCTTCAAGTGGATGACCACGTTGTCTAGGTAGGCAGCTGCAAACTGATAGTGAAGACATAGAACAATGTCCATCAGTCTCTAGAGTCTGTGGAGGACAAACGGGAGGACTCTGTACTGCCAGTGTCCGTTGCATGTGCTGAAAACTGTCTTGGGTTTGGCTTTCTGTGTCAGAGCCACCTGCCAGTATCCTTTTGTAAGATTAAGGTTGGGTCTAAACCTGCCCCTTCCAAGGCACTGTACCAGGTCATGTACTCTGGTCATAGGGTAGCTGTTGAAATGCGAAACCTGGTTGAGTTTACAAAGTCATTGCAAAGTCTTAGGCTCTTGTCTGGCTTTGGTACTACCACGATGGGCCTGGAACAGGGGCTGATGGACTCCTCTATAATTCCTCCCTTTAGCATTTTCTTTACATCTCTCTGAATTGCCAGACATCAGGCTACAGGAACACAGCATGGTTGTCATACATCTACCCTTGATAGTGTTTTATAGTCAAGATGTGCCAAGTGCATCAGGCCAGGTCAGGTCTTTTCCTTTCTGGACCAAGGTACACTCTGGAGGATCTGTCAGTATAGTGAAAAAGGTTGAGAGTGCGGGAGTGTGTATACAGTGCTTGTCAGCAAGCCTTGCCTTGCCACTGTGTATGGTCCTTGCCAGTGAACCAGGAACTTACAGTCTGTGCTCGGTACTAGGAGTAGAATCTGGTTTCCTGGTTGGAATTCCCATGGCTGAGCTGCTCTTCATTTCTCAGCCTGTCCCAACTCTTATGTTGCCTCATGATGGGTGCTTCTTGATCGATCTTGTTCTGCATTTCACTCACATATTCTACTACTGATCTATAAGGTGAGGTTTGTTTCTCCTAGGAGATCCTAAGAAGGTTGAAGCATGTCTTGCAGCAGCATTCTGGATCATTTGCACTGGGCAATTATTATCAAACACACAATGTCTCATACTCAATAAATTGAATTTTATTATTACATTTTGGATCTCATTTAATAATTTATTAAGATTCTGTATCTTATAGTGACTAAAGGTCCTGCTTAAATGATCTGTGTTTTCTGAACTGAGAGCATAAAGAGTGTGTCATTGCTTCTTTGCAGGTTGCGTGATTGTGATGTTTCAAGTAAAGACTGCGGTGTTCTGACTTCAGCTCTGAGATCAAACCCCTCATACATTAGAGAACTGGATCTGTCTAATAATAAACTCAGAGACTCAGGAGTGAAGCGTTTCTCTGCTGTACTGGCAAATCCTAAATGTAAACTGGAGACACTGAGGTAAGATGATCTCGCTGAGAGTCACCTGCCCTGCTCCTCAATAAGACACATTCTCTAATAGTTTAAGTTTAGTTGTGTTTTAAACCTTTATTTGATATTTCTGATTTCTTAAAAACAGTAATCACAACATTTTCCTCTCAGTAACAAAGAAACTTAAAATAATCTTTGAAATACAGTTTAATAGATGTAGTTCTATAAAAAAGAAAATATGATTTATTTGCAAAAAATATAATAATTTTCAGCGCAATGGAGAGCAGAGCATTAGACATGTCAGTTGACATCCTGGGATTTAGACGTCCTACATTTAGAACAAACATCCTGTTATAATATTGTATGTAAATCAGTTTGTATAATACACAACTTAATGTTGAGTTCTTTTGGTGGTTCTCTGTGGTGAGTAAGTGAGCTTTTGCGTAATTAATTACTAGGATTTTGGAAGGTGAGAAGATGCCTGAGGAATGAAGAAGGAGTTTGCTGTTACCGATCTTTAAGAATAAGTTAGATCTGCAGACCTTCAGTAACTACGGGGGAATTAAGTTGATCAGTCACACCATGAAGTTAAGAGGTGACCATCTGTGAGCAACAGTATGGTTTCATGCTGATGAACCACAGCACCACAGACGTATTATTTTCTTTGAATGTTGATGGAGAAGTATAGAGAAGGTCAGAAGGAGTTAATTGTGTGTTTGTGGATTTAGAGAAAGCGTATGACAGGGTGGAGAGAATAGTTGTGGTGGTGTATTAGGATGTCAGGTGTGTCAGAGAAGTATGTGAGGGTGGTGCAGGACATGTATGAGGACAGTGTGACAGCAGTGAAGTGTGCAGTAGGAACAACAGACTGGTTCAAGGTGGAGGTTGGACTGCATCAAGAATCGGCTCTGAGCCCTTTCCTGTTTGCAGTAGTGATGGACAGGTTGACAGACGAGGTCAGCAGGAGTCTCCATGGACTATGATGTTTGCGGATGATATTCTGATTCGTGGTGAGAGTAGTGAACAGGTTGAGAAGAGCCTGGAGAGGTGGAGGTACACGCTGGAGAGAAGGGGAATGAAAGTCAGTAGGAGTAAGGCAGAGTACGTGTGTGTGAATGAGAGGGAGGGCAGTGATGGGGTGCAGTTGCAGGGAGAAGAGATGGAGAAGGTGGAGGAGTTCAGGTACCTGGGGTCAACAGTGCAAAGTAATGGAGAGTGTGTTAGAGAAGTGAAGAAAAGAGTGCAGGCAGGGTGGAGTGGGTAGAGAAGAGTGATAGCAGGAGTAATTTGTGATAAAAGAGTATCTGTGAGGGTGATAGGGAAAGTTTATAGGACTGTGGTGAGACCTGAGATGTTGTATGGTTTAGAGACAGTGGCATTGAGTAAAAGACAGGAGGTGGAGCTGGAGGTAGCAGAGCTGAAGATGTTGAGATGTTCGTTGGGAGTGACGATGATAGACAGGATTAGAAATAAGTTTATTAGAGGGACAGCGCATGTAGGACGTTTTGGAGACAAGGTGAGGGAGGCGTGATTGAGATGGTTTGGACATGTGCAGAGGAGGGACATGGGGTATATAAGTAGGAGAATGCTGAGGATGGAGACACCAGGAAGGAGGAAAAGAGGAAGACCAAGGAGGAGGTTTATGGATGTGGTGAGGGAAGGCATGCAGGTAGTTGGGTTGAAAGAGGCAGATGTAGAGGACAGGGGGGTATGGAGACGGATGATCCGCTGTGGCGCCCCCTAATGGGAGAAACTGAAAGAAGAAGATTATGTATTTTCTAGTGAAAGACCACAGTAAACTTTTAATGAAAAGTTCCTGCTGAACTGATCTATGTACCTTGAACTAAGAGAATAAAAAGTGTGTCATTGCCTCTTTGCAGGTTGTGTGGTTGTGGTGTCTCAGATGAAGGTTGTGCTGCTCTGACTTTAGCTCTGAAATCAAACCCCTCACACCTGAGAGAACTGGATCTGTCTGAGAATAAACTTGGACCCTCTGGAGTGACGCATCTCTTTGCTGTACTGGAGAATCTTCACTGTAACCTGCAGACACTGAGGTAAGTTCATCTTTCTGAATCACATAAAAATGATCTGATAAAAAAAAAATGTTTTGTTAGTTTTCTGCATATTATATGATGTTGCTGATCTTAGCTTGTCTCAGAACTGGAACTGGAAAAAGAGTATTTATGATTAACATTTTTAGCCATGGCATTAAAAAAGTTCATTACAACTTAATCAAAGCTGAAAATGTCCTTTGAAAAATGTAAGGGTTCTAAACACAGCAAATGTATACATTTGTACTGCAACAATTCATTATAGGAGGAAAAGTTCATACACACTCTTGTACATATCTGTGGTGTGCATTTCCATTAAATTGTGTATTAATGTAGCTAAATAAAGCTATTTTGGTTTGATTGTTGTTTTTTGCTGCAGAGATTACTCAAAATTTGCAGTAAATAAATTCTCACTTGGACCAGCTAAATGTGCTCACAATGTAAATGCATGTATCATATATTAAAAGGAATGTGACTATTAAGGAAAATGACGGCCCTTTGTTAACTTTGTGAAGACAGAAATACATAGGCACTCACCCACCTACCATGCCTCCTCCACACACCTCTTAAACACAACGTTAATCATGATTAAAATTTTGTAAACGTTCCTGCTGAACTGATCTGTGGGGCCTTGAATTGAGAGTGAATAGTGTTATTGCTTCTCTGAAGGTTGAGTGATTGTGAGATCACAGATGAAGGCTGTGCAACTCTGACTTCAGCTCTGAGATCAAACCCCTCACACCTCAGAGAACTGGATCTGTCAAGGAATAACATCGGAGTCTCAGGAGTTCAGAATCTTTTTGCTGTACTGGAAAATCCTCAATGTAAACTGGAGATACTGAGGTAAGATCATCTCCCTGAGAGTCACATGACCTGCTCCTTAGTAAGATTAGTAGTTTCCCAATCACCCAACACCTCTTTACCACCACCGAGCTCCTGTCTGACCTCTTCCCTGAACCTCACACTACACTCTTCCTCCTTCAGTTTCCACCATCTTATTCTTCTAGTCCTCACAATCCTCCTCTTCTTCTTCACCTCCAAAACCATCCTACAGACCACCACCTGATGCTGTCTAGCTACACTGTCCCCTGCCAACACCTTACAGTCTCCAATCTCCTTCAGGTTGCATCTCCTACATAGAACATAGTCCACCTGTGTGCACCTTCCTCCACTCTTATACGTCACCCTATGATCCTTCTTCTTCTTAAAATACGTGTTCACCACTGCCATTTCCATCCTTTTAGCAAAATCTGCCACCATCTGCCCTTCCACATTCCTCTCCTTAAGACCATACCTATCATCACCTCCTCATCACCTCTGTTCCCTTCACCTACATGCCCATTAAAGTCTGCCCCAATCACCAATCTTTCATTCCTAGGTTCACCTTCTACCACTTCATCTAACTCACTCCAGAATCTTTCCTTCTCCTCCATCTCACAGCCGACTTGTGGAGCATAAACACTGATGACATTTATCATCACGCCTTCAACATCCAGCTTCACGTTCATCACCCTATCAGAAACTCTCTTCATCTCCACTACACTCTTTCTTCAGAATCCCCCCTACACTATTTCTCTTTCCATCCACACCATGATAGAACAGTTTAAACACCTCCAATGTTCCTGCTCTTACTCCCTTTCCACTTGGTCTCCTGAACACACAACATATCTACCTTTCTCCTCTCCATCATATCAGCTCCCTCTCTCCCTTTACCAGTCATAGTACCAACATTTATAGTACCAACCCGAACCTCCACTCTCCTACACTGCTCCTTTTCCTGCCGTCTCTGTACACGTCTTCCTCCTTTCCTTCTCCTCCTCCTTCTCCTCCTTCGGCCACCAGCCCAATTTCCAATTATGGAAAGAAAATTAAGTGAGAATGAACTTTTAATAAATACTTCAGGCTGGGACTACATAGGACAGCTATGTCTTTCTTTCTATTTATTATTGTTATTTAGTTAATTTAGTCATAAAATGTTTTGCTGAGGGTCTGAATTCAATAGTGAATATACAATGCAATAACTGATATAAAGTTTCTTCAGAACTGAACTATGTGTTATGAATTAAGAGTATAAAGAGTGTTATTGTCTCTCTGCAGGTTGTGTGGTTGTGGTGTCTCAAATGAAGGCTGTGTTACTTTGGTGTCAGCTCTGATATCAAACCCATTACATCTGAGAGAACTTGATCTGTCTCGGATTAAACTCAGAGACACAGGATGGAAGTGTCTTTTTAATTTACTGAAAAATGCTCACTGCAAACTGGAGATACTGAGGTAAGATCATCTGTATTAGAGATGACCTGCTCCTTAGTGAGACACATACTCTAATATCGAGAATAAAGTTAAGGATTCTCCTTTCAGCGCAACTTTTTCTACAGCTTGATCTCCTGGTACTTTGTTCACATAACTATTGTCTCTGTACTGATCCATCTGTCAATATGTCCCTCCACTCTTCCCTGACTCATGAACAAGTCCCTGAAATTCTTGAACTAATCTGCTTCTGCATCTGGACCCAGTTTTCAGCAAATCATGAATTTATATTCAGCGGTGCTGATCTTTATACTGGCCACTCCACTATAAGCCACCTCAGAGCATGCTGGACATCACTACTTGATAAATTGATTTAGTCCACGTCATCTGCAAATATTAACAATGCAACCAGAGATCACCAAAACAGAGGCCCTCTGGAAATAGGCTTCACATAGAGATGCACAACAGGGGTGCCCTTGAATCACCACATTTGTAATATGAATCAAACGTTTTCTGGGACCTATGGTCCATAATTATTGGTCCTTCAAAATAATACTTCTGAAACATGTTCCATGCGATCCAAAAACTTTTTTGACTTTATTTCATCCTCTTCATGGTAAGCAGATTACCACATTAAAAACCATATTACTACATATACTAATCTTGCATCTGGCATTCACTAATGCTTGAACCCCACTGTTCAGTACCCTGGCATAGACCCAGGGAGGCTGAGAAGTTCCAAGTTGGAACATACCCTCCAGGCTACCCTCCAGACATTTCTTTACTCTGATTTCTTTGCTTGGCTCATCAGTGTTTGTGAGTAAATCTATGAGCTCTTTTTGCCCCTGTTACCATCAAGGCAAGCACTGACCACTTTACTGTCAGGATCTAGAAAAATGCTAGTGACTGCGCTTCCGTGTTTCACCTCCAGATGCCACCAGTAAGCCCCTACTCCCTAAGCCCTATGACCTACACCCTAAGAAGAGCTTAGGGTTTACATCTTTAGCCCTGTGTTTTTAATGCCCCCTTTAGTGTCTGTGATCATCAGCTTATTTAATTGGTTCTGCAAAATTTTTTGACATTGAGATTTTTGTGTCATGCCTGTTCTTTCTTGACTCTGTGTGACCTTAATAATTTAATTCTGAGGGACTTTGTTAGAGCACTTCCCTGTGAAGAATCTCTATTTTTCTGCCTCAGTTTTATTTTAATTTCTCTACATTGCTGGGTTTCCAAACCTGTGCTCTTCAAAAAAATATTTAGGTATTAATTTTGCTGCTTTCCTTGTGGTGCTTTCTGGACATTGTAAATAAAGAACTTGATTTATCAGCACTCTGGTCTCTGCACATGGGTTATAATACCTCCCTGTGGCGGACGGTTAGAGTGTCTCACTCCAGTGTGAAATAGTCCCTGTTCAAAAGTTTGGTTTCAGAGCCAGTGCTGTAGGAGGAGGTGTATATCTGGACAGAATCTCTTCACCTACTAAACCAATTTTTTTGCTCTTTTTCCATCGGAGTGGTTACATTCTATTTTCCATTTTTGTGCCATTGATCAGTTTACCAAGGAGCTAACTAGATCTCTTGCAGGTGGTAAGGCAACAAATACATGAAATTGGTTTATATCATCAGGGTCCTGAACTCGAGGCACTTGATCTTTTTACACATTATAAACACATAATACAATCTATTTTTTATTCTATTTTATGCCTTTCATCTCAAAAGACATATTGCTGTTAACTTTTGTATAAACTTCATTCATAGTAATATATATAGTAAGTTAAAGCTGTAGTGACTATAGTAAAGTTCATGATTATGTGTCTCAGGATGAGATTTTGAAGAATGATTTTGCTTTATGTAGGTTATCTGGTTGTGATGTCTCAGATGAAGGCTGTGGTACTCTCAATTCAGCTCTCAGCTCAAACCCCTCACACCTGAGAGAACTAGATCTGTCTTGGAATAAATTCAGAGACTCAGGAGTGAAGTGTCTCTCTGTTGTACTGGAGAATCCTCACTGTTATCTGCAGACACTGAGGTAAGAACATCTCTCTGAGAGTCACATCACCTGCTCCTCAGTAAGACACATTCTCCAATTGTAAGACTGAACCAAAGGTTTTGGGTTCAGCATCAAATATCCTTAAGAGGAAAATCATTTAATTTCACTACATTATATATATTTTTGTTTTCTATCCACAATAATACTGTGTATTAATTGATTTGTTTGGATAGCAACTGAAAAGTGCTTTTATAAATACAGCCTGTAGTCCTGTAGTCAGTTCTGCTGTATAATCAGTAAACAGAGGATTTGATCATTCTCTAAATAACATGGGTACAATGTCTGTAAAATCAGTCTTTATATTAAATATCTTTAGAGGAAAACGTTAGTAATCTGGTGCTGTCTGATAGTGGGAGCTCATTCTGTGCAAAGTCTCAGTAATAGTGACACATCAATGCACTGCACCAAGAGCGTGACCTAAAAACACTAAACATGTGAGATAAACTGGGGTACATAGTCAGAAATGACATTCAGAGGGATTCCATGCAGATTGAATACGACTGATCAGAAGTGCCGCTTCAGAAGGTTTAGTGAGTTTACCAGTTTAAACTCAAGCAACCATTGCAGAACATCATCTAGGTACACATAGACAAAGCTGTTGAGGAGGTCCATGAGTTGTGTAAGCCTTTAATACTACTGTAGCATTAGCAAGGCAGAAGAGCACAACCAAATATTTGAAATGGTCAAAATGTGCTACGGCTGTTTTTTTTTAAGTTCTGATTAAAAATTGTAAGCCTTATTCAAGTCGAGCTAAGTGAAGTAGACCCAATTATAGGGCTTGAATGCTGACTCAATGAGAGTTTAATTTAATCTTAATTTTTAATCAGTCCAGGGAAGTCAGCAAGGCAATAAAGGATGCTGAGGGTTTTTTTTGCCACAAAGAAGTCTGTGCTGAGGGTCAAAAAAAAGGCCTGGATTGTTTTATAAGTAATCTGATGGTGGTCTGTAGGATGGTTTTGAAGGTGAAGAAGACGAGGAGGAGATTGACCGATTGTAGTGATTGTCCAGGCAGAGGAACCGAGCAGGGAAGGATGTGCTGCAAGTTAGAGCAATAAAGGATGGAGATGGAAATGTGAAGGAAAATGAGATAGAGAGAAGGTTGGATGGTGTGGAGATGGTAAAGCAGGAAGTGAATAGGATTAGTAATGAGGAAGTGAGAGCAGCAATTAAGAGGATGAAGAGTGAAAAGTCGGTTGGACCAGATGACATACCGGTAGAAGCATGGAGATGTTTAGGAGAGATGCAGTGGAGTTTTTAACCAGATTGTTTAACAAGATTATGGAAGGTGAGAAGATGCCTGAGGAATGGAGAAGGAGTGTGCTGGTACTGATCTTTAAGAAGAAGGGAGATGTGCAGACCTGCAGTGGATTTAGAGAAAGCGTACGACAGGGTGGAGAGAGGAGTTGTGGTATTGTATGAGGAAGTCTGGTGTGTCAGAGAAGTGAAAAAAAGAGTGCAGGCAGGGTGGAGTGGGTGGAGAAGAGTGATAGCAGGACTGATTTGTGATAGAAGAGTATCTTTGAGAGTGAAAGGGAAAGTGTATAGGACTGTGGAGATGTTGTAGGTTTAGAGACAGTGGCATTGAGTAAAAGACAGGAGGTGGAGCTGGAGGTAGCAGAGTTGAAGATGTTGAGATCTTCGTTGGGAGTGACGACGATGGACAGGATTAGAAATGAGTTTATTAGAGGGACAGCGCATGTTGGACGTTTTGGAGACAAGGTGAGGGAGGTGAGATTGAGATGGTTTGGACATGTGCAGAGGAGGGACATGGGGTATATCAGTAGGAGAATGCTGAGGATGGAGACACCAGGAAGGAGGAAAAGAGGAAGACCAAGGAGGAGGTTTATGGATGTGGTGAGGGAAGACATGCAGGTAGTTGGGTTGAAAGAGGCAGATGTAGAGGACAGGGGGGTATAGAGACGGATGATCTGCTGTGGTGCCCCCTAATGGGAGAAGCTGAAAGAAGAAGAATACAGATTGATTTAGACATAGTTGATTTAAAGTCCAAGACCCACTGGCATAAATATTAATTAAAAATATTAATTAAACAAAATGAATATTTGTTGAATGGCTAATATAAATGATGGAGCTTTGCTTTACTTGCCAACACTGATGAAGTAGCACTAGCCACATCTACTGTATTTAATTAAAAATTTCATGCTGAACTTATTTGATCTGAGAGAATGAAGAAAGTGTCATTGTCTCTCTGCAGGTTGTGTGATTGTGATGTCTCAGATGAAGGTTGTGCTGCTCTGACTTCAGCTCTGAGATCAAACCCCTCACACCTGAGAGAACTGGATCTGTCTAGGAATGAAATCAGAGACTCAGGAGTGAAGTGTCTCTCTGCTGTACTGGAGAATCCACACTGTAAACTCAAGACACTAAGGTAAGATAAAGAAAAGAGCATCTTCCTAAGTAAGAAACTTTTAGCATTCACAACATGTCGAGTTGTAAATGATGCAAAAAAATCTTTTTTTTTAGCTCATATTTGCCTATTTGATATTTATAACCATATAAACCCTCACCCAAAAACGTTTAAATCCAATTACTGTAGAAAGCTTATACTTAGAGTATGTAGTAGATCAGGATTATAGTTCCAAGTATTTGTCCAGTGTTTGCTCTGGATGCAGGGGTGTACAGTCTATACACTGACATGTCCAGTCTCTTAGTATCCATGACACAGATTTTTTCAATCCAGTTTTTGTGTAGAAATAGTTATCCTGTATCATCTATACTGAATTCTGCCATTTCACTGTCTAACACTACAGTATTCTCAGATTTTTAGGTTTTCCATTATTATTGCCATTTTTTATCTTGCCCTTTTTTTCCATATTTTCTCTGTTTTCTCCACCCTTATCAAGTTGCTTGACTCACTGTTTTGCATAAGTAAGCCAGCACCAGTGTAATAATTAGCATTAACACTTTTGTCAGGAATGTTTGCTGTGTTATTATCATTAGCATTACTGTTAGGCACAGCGTTGTCCTCTTCTGCTCTCCTGCTGAATGTCCACACTCTGCTTGTGCTGTATCTTGGCCATGTTACCCCCTGAGCGCCTCAGACTTTTTATCCCCAATGTTTCCACACTGAAACCCTCAAAAGAGATCCAAGATAGCAGCACAGAAGTAGCACACAGTGGCAGAATGGTATTTATTTTTTAAACCCAAATGCCATATGGACATCAGAGCAACCAGTGTTATTGCATAACATTGCCCAACACTATTAGAATATAGAGATCACACACAAACCAACATACAGGATTACTTGCAGCAGAGGCTGGATGATCTCGGCTAGTTTTGCGAACCTGGCCTTCAAATCTTGGTGTTATCTGATGCCAGTGGCCAGGTTAGGGGAAATAAAAAATTTAGGACACTGTGTAAATTGTAAGTAAAAACAGAAATTTTGATTTCTATTTGAAAACCATGGACACCACCTCCTTTTAACTAAAGAAGAAAGGGATCATCTGGCTTGTTATCAGCACTCAGTGCATTAGTGACTGTGGCATTGGCAGCTTGTACATTTCAAAAGGCTTCATAAACGCTGAACGCTACATATACAGGTTTTAGAGCAACGAATGCATCCATCCAGAAAATTTCTTTTTTTTTTATGGTCTTGCATATTTGAGCAAAACAATGCTACCTGCAACTAGAATCATGTATTAGACACATATAGGACAACATTCCTCTCCCAAAACTTCAGGAACTGCTCTCCTCACTTCCCAGATGTATACGGACAGAAGATGCAAAGCTACACAGTGGTAAACATGGTCCTGTCTCAACTTTCTTTGGACATGCTGCAGCCATCAAATTCAAAATGACCCTATTTTTTTCCTTAAAATTGTATAAATTCTTAGTTTAAACATTTAACGTTTTCTGTGTTCTATTGTGAATAAAATATGGGGTTATGGGATTTGCAAATCATTGCATTCTGTTTTATTTACATTTTACACAGTGTATTAACTTATTTTGGAATTGGGATAATATATGACAATTAGATGCAGTCTGTTTTATTCACCAGAAGAATTCACCCCTACTATTGTAATCCAAGTGTACATTTGCCCTTGCACTAATGCTACTGCAGAATTCACCCCATGATGAATTGTTTATTTTTTTGAACCACTTTAACTGTGCAAATCTCAAGTCACTGCTCTTTAAAAATTCTCTTCACATGTGATTTGTAAATATCGGGGTTAAACTGCTAGATCCTCTTTTCACAAAGGTCCCTTGCTCATTCCGGGCAGATACCAGCGCCACCTTGGCTACTTAATCACATCTCTGTATGCTAATCTCAGCACATGGACAACTAATCAGATGCTCCAAACTGGTTCTGAAGCAGATGAAAACTTAGTCATCAGGAGCCATTTCAGGAGCCTGTTTTGAGCATGCAAACACATCAATGATCAATGATCCCTGTCTCCAAAATCATCATCTCACACTCTAACCAGAAACAATTAATGATCTGAGACTCGGCTTTCAGAGCAGGCAACAAGAACAGCAAAGGCCAAACTGTCCTGGCCCATCGTAGCGGCAATGCGCACCCCCCTAAAACATTACCAGCTACTTCTACTACAGCAGCGACTCACATTGACAAGGCATCCAGGCTCCCTTCCAGATGTACTGAACAGCTTCCATGCTTGGCTTGAATAGACGACACTGGAGGTTAACACCTCCTCCCAATGAACAGGTGCTGTGTTTTACCATACCTGATGTGAGGTATGGAAGGCTTCTTGTTAGATTTTTATCATACCCAAACAAAACCTCTTTAAAAAAAATCTTGGAAAGGTTTTCCATACAATCGACGATACTCGTGGTGGCTTTTCTGATCAGGGAAGAATCACACAGCACACTGAATGGAGCAATGTTTTTCTTCGGTTTATTGCAGACAGCAGACAAGTATATATACATATTGGAAAGAAAGCCTGACCTAAAGCTGTTTCCTGTTTGGATAAGAAGACATACAAATCCGATTCCAAAAAAACTTGGGACACTGAACAAATTGTGAATTAAAACAGAATGCAATGTTGTGGAAGTTTTCAAATTCCAATATTTTGTTCAAAATACAACATATATGGCATATCAAATGTTTAAACTGAGAAAATTTAAGGGAAAAATAAGTTGATTTTAAATTTAATGGTATGAACACATCTAAAAGGGTTGGGACAAGGCCATGTTTACCACTGTGACATCCCCTCTTCTTTTTATAACAGTCTGCAAACATCTTGCTCAAGTTTAGAAATAGGGGTATTGTTCTATTCTGGTCTAATACAGGCTTTTAGTTGCTCAACTGTCTCAGGTCTTCTTAGTCGCATCTTCCTCTTTATGATGCGCCAAATGTTTTCTTTGGGTGAAAGATCTGGACTGTAGGCTGCCATTTCAGTACCCGGATTCTTCTTCTGTACAGCCATGATGTTGTAATTGATGCAGTATGTGGTCTGGCATTGTCATGTTGGAAAATGCAAGGTCTTCCCTGAAAGAGACGACGTCTGGATGGGAGCATATGTTGTTCTAGAACTTGGATATACCTTTTAGCATCGATGGTGCCTTTCCAGATGTGTAAACTGCCCATGTCACACGCACTCATGCAACCCCCAGTCATGGCGTCCCAGTTTTCCAAAAAGAACTTTTTTGACAAATTTTGATTCGTCTGATCACAGAACAGTTTTCCACTTTGCCACAGTTCATTTCAAATGAGCCTTGGTCCAAAGAAAACTCCTGCACTCCTGGATCATGTATAGATATGGCTTCTTTTTTGACCTATAGAGTTTTAGCCGGAGACGGTGAATGGCACGGTGGATTGTGTTTACCGACAATGTTTTCTGGAAGTATTCCTGAGCCCATGTTGTGATTTCCATTACAGTAGCATTCCTGTATGCCGTCTAAGGGCCCGAAGATCACGGGCATCCAGTATGGTTTTAAGGCCTTGACCCTTACGCACAGAGATTGTTTCAGATTCTCAGAATCTTTGGATGATATTATGCACTGTAGATGATGAGAACTTCAAACTCTTTGCAATTTTTCTTTGAGAAACTCCTTTCTGATGTTGCTCCACTATTTTTTTTCACCGCAGCATTTGGGTAATCAGTGATCCTCTGCCCATCTTGACTTCTGAGAGACACTGCTACTCTGAGATACTCTTTTTATACCCAATCATGTTGCCAATTGATCTAATAAGTTTTAAATTGATCCTCCAGCTGTTTCTTATATGTACATTTCACTTTTCCGGCCTCCTATTGCTACCTGTCCCAACTTTTTTGGAATGTGTAGCTCTCATGAAATCCAAAATGAGCCTGTACTTGGCATGACATTTAAAAATGTCTCACTTTCAACATTTGATATTTTATCTATAATATAAGTTTATGAGATTTGTAAATTATTGCATTCATTTTTTTATTCACAATTTGTACAGTGTCCCAACTTTTTTGGAATCGGGTTTGTACTAGCCGGAGATGTGAGATCCCAGATAAAGACTTCCTGTATACCTTACATACTCACAACATAAATATTCTATAGACACTGAACAGACAAAGGAATATATTTAGAGAACTAGCGTGAGAACCTCAATACTATAGACCATATAACTTTCCTAGCAGAGTGCCCAAAGTATGTGCATGCCAGCTAGCAGATGTTCTCACTGAGATTTTCAACATCTCTGCTCAGTACCATCATTCCCCCATTGCACATTCAGAGTCGAGACAGCTAAACTACTGATGTAAAGCCAAAAAGCTTTCAATGAAGCGTGGACAAAACAAAATAAGTAGCTTTTAGTTCAATATGTTAGATTTGTGTCCTCTTGTGTTATTACATGTTGTTGTAGCTCCTAAGTGCTAGAGGAATGTTGTTTCATTTCACTATGTACTGTACCAACTGTGAATGGTTGAAATGACATTAAAAAACATTTGACTTGAACATCTTATTGAGCATATTGTAGCTGCTTTTACCATGTTTGCATTTATAACTTTTAATGAGGTTTTATATTATATTAAGAAACATAAGACTTGCAGATATGTGCAATAATCCATGCAAATTATGTAAAGTGAGAGAGTAAAATGTGTCATTGTCTTTCTGCAGGTTGTGGTATTGTGGCATCTCAGATGAAGGTTGTGTTACTTTGACTTCAGCTCTGAAATCGAACCCCTCGTACCTAAGAGAACTGGATCTGTCTCGGAATAAAATTAAAGACTCAGGAGTGAAATATCTCTCAGCTGTACTAGAGACTCCTTACTGTAAACTGGAGACACTGAGGTAAGATCAAGTCACATGATCTGTTCCTCAGAAGACTGAGGCAGAGGTTTAGGTGCAGCATCAAATATCCTGGGGAGGAAAATAATTTTATTTCAATCCATGTTTATGTTCTTTCTGAATTTGTTTTGAGTACTAAAAGCAGATTGGCACTGATTTGATCATATATAATCGTAGATTGAGCACCACTTTGAACACTCCATCTCACATTGCAAATAATCTTCAATTGCCTTTAATATAGCATCACTTCTTCTAGGTACATTTGCACACAGTTTTTGAAGGAACAAAGCAGGTAGGTTGTTCCAAACATCTTGCAGAACTAACAAAAGATCTTCTGTCAATGTAGGCCAACTCAAATCATTCTGCCTCTGTAATACCAACAGACGTTGTCCTGCTGCAGAATAAATTTCGGGCCAATCAGATGCCTCTCTTATAGTGGTGAATGATAGATAAGAGTCAGCCTATAGCACATTTTGGATGAATTGGCGAGCCACATTTTGTCTGTGTGTGTGTGTGTGTGTGTGTGTGTGTGTGTGTGTGTGTGTGTGCAAAAAACTATTGGCACAAGCTAAGTATGCAGACCTCCAAATTAAAGGGCAGCAGTGGGTCTCCGCCTAGGGTTTCCATTACACAGGCAGATGATTCCAGACTCCTCACATCCACCCTACTTCAATTACCAAAGTTTATCATCTATTCAATCATTATCAGTGAATGTCAAACCAGCTTACACATAAGCATTATCTAGCTTACGCATCAGTTTACACATGAGCATTATATCCACCACAGTTTAAAAGTTTAATTCCTAGACCCTATGCTAAAACTAAAGGCGTGAATTACCTCCCAGTGCCAACTGACCTGAAATCACAAAGTTAATTCCAGGTTTTACTCACCTATTCCAGGTTTTACTCACCTATTCCAGGTTTTTACTGGTTATACTGAGCTGAGCTACCTGAAAGAAAATGGATCAAATGGAACTGATCACAGGAGTGACAGGCAACCTATAAAGCATTAAAGATACATCACAAAGACAACCAGTCCTCACACATCCTAACCGCTTCCTCCCTTTGCTAATTCACACCAACACTAGTGAGCTTGGACATGTAGGCATTTTGACCCATTTGAGGGTGAACAGGCTCGGGTATACAATGGAAGAAATTCTTCTGAAAGATTAGTTACTATAATGTATTAAGCAGAGTGGTTAAAATTAATTGATCAAAAGTGCACTGAACTTTTAACCACTATATCTGTGATCATAGGATTACATTTTAATTGATAGAGATTGATGCAGAGCATGCTTATGGTGCAGAGTTGAGGATGGAGACCAGCAGGCTTTGTTGCAAAAGGTTCATAACCCTGTATTTGCAATTTTCCTTGTGTAAAATATGCTGTGGCCCCTAACAGACTCCTGCAGGCAGAGGACATGGACCTTTAAACAAAGGTTGGAAATGGTAGCTTGAGCTGTGTAGAATGAGGACTTGAGGGCCCGAAGATCATGGGCATCCATTATTGATTTTTGCCCCTGTCCCTTGCACACAGATTCCACCTACAGATTCTCCAGATTAGTTGCCAGATGTTTCAACAGCTGTTTCTTTTTAGTAACACTTACTTTTCCAGGACTTTTGTTGCTCCATCCCAAAATTCTTTACACTTGTTGCAGCCACAAAATTAAAATGGTAATTCCATTAGTGTAAACATTTGATATGTTTTCAGTGATATATTATGAATAAAATATATGTTTATGAGATTTGTAAATCATTGCATTCTGTTTTTGTTCACATTTTACATAGTGTCCCAACTTTTTTGCAATTAGAGTTATTAATAGGGAGTAAAGAGTGATACCTTTGTTTTTCTCCAGGTTGTGTGGATGTGACGTCTCAGATGAAGGTTGTGCTGCTTTGAATTCAGCTCTGAAATCAAATCTCACCAACCTGAAAGAACTGGATCTGACTGAGAATAAACTAGGAGACTCAGAAAAGAAGCAGCTCTTCAGTCTTAAACTACAGAATTTGAGGTGATTTAAAGATTTCAGATAAACGTTTATACAAAATAAATTAATAATTATTGTTTGTTATTTTTTGTTGAAAAAGTAGCATGCCCCTATTTCTCTTATAAAATAGAAGTCTATTTAATAATAATATTGATATTCCATACCACTGTTTAACTAGTCAGCTTGAATATAAACATTATACATGTTCTTTATTTCTAGGTTGTGAAGGATTTTCACCTGATGCAGAACCCAGATAAGGCATTTGAATGAAATGTGGCTTTTTTATAGGCCCATTATCTGGACACTTTTTTCCCCTCACATTGTAAAATGACCTGATTTGATATTGGTCTGTAGTTGGACAGCTGACAGGGTGAAGGTCAGATTTTCTTAATTAGGGGGTTGATAACTGCAGTTCGAAGGATTTAGGTTCAAAACCAGTGCTAATGGAAGAGTTTTTTATTTTTAAAACAGGTTCAATTCCCTCTGGAATGATCTGTTTAAAGAAACTTGTAGGTGAGGGATGGAGATTGCAGGTTTATGATTTTGATGAGGAAATTAATGAAATGAAGTCATTCTCGTGAATAGGAGTAAAACTTTGTAATTGATTGTCTGTTATAATTACACTGCTGTCTACAGGGTTATTTATAAAATAGTTTAGATTTATTTTAATCATCTGAATTTCTTGCCTGATGTTTTTATTATTAAAAAAGTTTATGAAATCATTACTACCTATTGATGGTGTGCATGTGAGTGCAGTGCTTTTATTCCCTGTTCATTTTGCTACCGTGCTGAATAAAAATCTAGGATTCTGCTTGTTATTTTCTATGAGGGTGGGGAAACAGTACACAGTACACAGTAAAAACAAGACAACGTTCCTCCGGAACCCTGGTGCTACACTAAACAACAACTTAAAGCTACAACACAACACAAGCTACATAAAGTGCATCGAGTGCAACCTGGTGCAAACAGTGCAGACAAAAAACAGTACTGACAGACAACACAAGACAAAACACAAAACGAAGATAGCGCCGACCAGTAAACCTGCTGTATACTTGGTTATACAGTACTGAATGGATTGAGATGAGTGTGTGTTAAGTGTTAAGTCCAGGTTGTACAGTTTGATAACACACATTTGAGTGTGTGTGTGTGTGTGTGTGTGTGTGTGTGTGTGTGTGTGTGTGTGTGAGAGATCCCTTCAGTGTATTTAGTAGCCTGATTGCTTGCGGGAAAAAACTGTTGCACAGTCTTGATGTGGCGGCTCGAATGTTTCGGAACCGTTTTCCTGATGGTAGGAGGGTGAAGAGTGTGTGTGACGGGTGTGTGTGGTCATCCACAATGCTGTTTGATTTGCGGATGCAGTGTGTGGTGTAAATGTGCATAATAGAGGTTAGAGAGACTCCGATGATCTTCTCAGGTGTCCTCACTATCCTCTGTAGGGGCTTGCGATCCGAGACGGTGCAGTTCCCAAACCAGGCAGTGATGCAGCTGCTCAGGATGCTCCCAATGGTCCCTCTGCAGAACATGGTCAAGATGGGGGGAGGGAGAGGGGCTTTCCTCAGCCTTCTCAGGAAGTAGAGACGCTGCTGGGCTTTCTTGGTGATGGAGCTGGTGTTGAGTGACCAGGTGAGGTTGTCCGCCACATCAACACCAAGAAATTTGGTGCTCTTGACGATCTCTAATAAGGATCCATCAATAATCAGTGGAGATTGGTCGCTCTGTGCTCTCCTGAAGTCCACAACCATCTCTTTCGTTTTGTCGATGTTCAGAGACAGGTTGTTTGCTCCACACCAGGCAGTTAACCGTTGCACCTCCTCTCTGTATGCTGGCTCGTCGTTCTTGCTGATTAGACCCACCACGGTGATGTCATCAGCAAACTTGATGATGTGATTTGAGCTGTGCGTTGCTACACAGTCGTGAGTCAGCAGAGTGAACAGCAGTGGGCTGAGCACGCAGCCCTGGGGGGCCCCAGTGCTCAGTGTGGTGGTGCTGGAGATGCT
Source organism: Silurus aristotelis (assembly GCF_946808225.1). Taxonomy (NCBI): domain Eukaryota; kingdom Metazoa; phylum Chordata; class Actinopteri; order Siluriformes; family Siluridae; genus Silurus; species Silurus aristotelis. The sequence goes on along the minus strand of NC_139594.1, from coordinate 1,837,193 downwards.
GTTCCCGATCCGTACTGACTGAGGTCTCCCAGTCAGGAAGTCCAGGATCCAGTTACAAAGGGAGGTGTTCAGGCCCAGTAGGCTCAGTTTCTCAATCAGGTGCTGAGAAATGATTGTGTTGAATGCTGAGCTGAAGTCAATGAACAGCATTCGTACATTTGAGTCCTTGTTGTCCAGGTGGGTGAGGGCCAAATGGAGGGTTGTGGAGATGGCATCGTACGTGGAACGGTTTGGACAATACGCAAACTGCATGGGGTCCAGAAGGGTGAGAGCTGGGTCTTAACGTGCCTCATGACGAGCCTCTCGAAGCACTTCATCACGATGGGAGTGAGCGCTACAGGATGATAGTCATTGAGGCAGGAGACAGTAGATTTCTTCGGCAAGGGAACGATGGTCATTGTCTTGAAGCACGTGGGATCATTGTTACTGCTCAGGGAGATGTTGAAGATCCCAGTGAAGACATCCGCTAGCTGTTCTGCCCATTCCCTGAGCACTCTGCCAGGAATGTTGTCAGGTCCAACAGAATTCCGTTGGTTAACTCTGCATAGAGTTTTCCTCACTTCACCTGGTCAGTGGGAGGAGGGGTGGTCTTCCTCGCCTTCAGGTTGTTCTGTACCTCAAACCAGGCGTAGAAGTCGTTTAGCGCATCTGGGAGGGAGGCTTCACGGTCACAAGCAGGTGATGTTGTCTTGTAATTCGTGATCGCCTGGATGCCCTGCCACATGTGCCGGGTGTCTCCGCTGTCCTGGAAGTGGTCGTGGATTCTCTTGCCGTGTGTTGCTTTGCCTCTCTGATGGAACGGGACAGTTTGGCCCTTGCTGTTTTTAAGGCCGCCTTGTCCCCTGTTCTGAAGGCAGAGTCTCTTTGTTTTAGCAGCACACGCACATTTGCAGTCATCCACGGCTTCTGGTTGGAGCGTGTAGTGATGGTCTTGGAGATGGTCACATCAACACACTTGCTGATGTAGCTGGTCACTGATGATGTGTACTCCTCCAAGTTAATGGAATCGCCGTTGGTTGCAGCCTCTCTAAACATGTCCCAGTCAGTGCACTCAAAACAGTCCTGAAGAGCAGAAGTGGCTCCTTCTGGCCAGGTTTTCACCTGTTTCAGAACCGGTTTAGAGCGTCTGATGAGTGGTCTGTATGCTGGAATTAACATAACAGAGCAGTGGTCTGAGTATCCGAGATGGGGGCGGGGCTCCGCACGATACGTGCCGGGGATGTTTGTGTAAACACGATCCAGCGTGTTCGCTCCTCTCGTTGCAAAGTCCACATGCTGATGAAGTTCAGGAAGCACAGTCCTGAGATTCACATGGTTGAAATCTCCGGCGATAATAAACAATCCTTCTGGGTGAACATTCTGCAGGTCGTTAATAGCACCGTAGAGTTCACACAGTTCCTCCTTAGCATTAGCACTGAGAGGAATGTACACTTCGACGATGTAAACAGTGGTGAATTTCCTCGGTAAATAAAATGGTCTACATCTAACAGTCACAAACTCCACTAGTGATGAGCAGTAGCGTGAAACAAGCACAGAGTTCTTACACCATTCCGTGTTGATATAAACGCACATGCCACCATTTTATACTATTTTACAATTTATACAATTTATTACATATTATATTTTACTATTTATTACATACTATTTTAAAGCGATGAGAGAGAGACAAAACGAACTGTAAAAATTTAAACGCCGATACAAACAAAATTCCCGGCAAACTATCAACAACAGGAAATAGAAACTGACATCAACGCTGATGTTTCACCAGTTCCATCATTGTTGAGGTGTGCAAGACAGGCACATTCTCTTTTTATCAGAATATCTTCACTTCTATTATCTGTTTTGGTCAAAATAATATCTTTGCTAAAATTAACTTTTTTTAAATGTACTACCTTATTTTTTCTGCTCTGCTCTTCGAAGCTCTTCAGGCCAAGGACCCTATAAGCGAAAGAGACATAGGGCAGGGCCCCCTAAAACAAAATCTGTCAAATGCAACCACTGATATTATTAGAAACCAATCTTAATATTACGCTAGTTATATTATGTTAAGATCAGATGATGTTGTTGTTCTACATGCATCATTGTATATTTTCATATATTTTTTATCTTTCAAAAAAGATGTATGCATCATAACAAACATATTTCACAATTTATTAAGTTGTTCTCAGTCGTCTTTCATACATTTTCCTTTTACTATCAGGTGGACTATTATACATTTACATGAACATCAGCTATAAGTTTAATATAATTTTGATGTAATAATTATATTTTTTTTAATTTAATGTTTTATCTTTGATGTTTTTACCCATGTTTATTATTATTATTATTTATATTTTGGATTCAATATTATTTAGCGGCAGTACCGCCGCGGAACCCCTAGGGGTCGGGGTTCCCCAGGTTAAAGACCCACTGTTTAGTAAATTAGTGAAAGTATCTGTATCCACACCTTACCTATAGTGCAGCATGGTGGGAGGAGCATCATGCTTTAGGCCTGCTTTTCTTCGGCAATAACTGGGGTTTTATCAAAGTGGTGGAAATCATGAGTTACAAACACCAGTCGATTTTATTGCACAACCTAGAAGTGTATTATTTATCTGATTATTAAGATTAAGATTACCTACAGCACATTTTGAAATCAACAAAGTAAAAGCTTAACATACTTGTATTCGTTTAGAGGAGTGTTATTAGACTTGAATAATTTTCCAAAATCCTGGGTGTTGGTAGGTCATAGTTGGCAGCATGACAATGGGCCATTCAAGCAAGCTGCAGAAAACGCAGAGGGTTTACTTCAGGCTTGTAAAGCTTATGCAGACTATGCCTAAGGGTCTGTAAAGAAATAAGACCTCTCAAATATCAAGGTAAACATACTTCTAGAGTGAAAATGGAAGCCAAAAACAGAGAGAAAACTTTAACGGAAATGTGTGTAGTGAACACAGAGATGTTGCCAAGCTACTGTAAAATTATTTGATTAGGCTGTGTTATGTGAACTTTCACATGGATGCAATAGTTAAACTTAACATTTTCAGTTAACAGTACCTGTGAGCATCTAGTGCAGACATGCCCAAAGTTCATATTTCCCAGTTTAAGTTATTTCCAAAGGAAAGTTGAGAGAGAGAGTGCCGCCGTTTCCAGTACAAATGGAAATCGAAATATTTTTTTACTGAGTTACGAAACAACGGTGTCTGCCTAATTTGGCTGTGTTCAATGAGTTAAATACCAGAGGAAACATGCTAATTGCGACAAGCTAACGGGGAACGAATGCGGTGAAAAATTGAAGCAACTTGAAGCTGGTTTAACGAATGAAAATACCACAAAGGCAAGCTATGAGGTGGCAACGCTGATTGCCAAGCACTGCAAACCTAAATACATTTGCATTAAAACCACTGTTTTTGAGCCAGACCTGCCCAGTTTACTGCAGTCGAGATCTCAGTATCACCCTTCGCATTAATGCAAACATGTTATTTGTTGATTCTGTTGAATAAAGGTTTGAGTTTGAGTCAAATTTCATAAAATACTTGCATTCAATTTATTTTTTTAAAATACATTTATCCAGGTCAGGCAGTTATCAGATCTACCCAGCAGAAAGCATAGCAAAACAAAGCAAAATAAAAGGAAATACAAAAAAGCAACCCCCTCCCCCATCGGTGGCATGTAGAATTCATGCTGGCCCGTATGACAATTTTTTACGTCAATATGGCACCTAAGCCAAAAAGTTTGGGCACCCCTGATCTAGTGTATTGGACTAAAAGTTCATACTGTTGCAAACTCTAGTGCAAAGTATTGCCACCAATGCCCAAAACAATTATTATAGTTTTATAGTAACTGCAATTATAAATGTTTGTTAAAAGCTTCACATTGTTTTTTTTACAAATAAGGGTCAAATCTTGTTTGAGGCTTAATCTTTTTTCCTTTGCGCTGTAAAATAAAAGGACAATAAGATTTAGGCTTATTGGCAGGCCTACGAGTGTTGCTGGCCTACGCCTGTTGCTGCTTCGCAGTCCATCATATTTATGTCATCATATATATCCATCATGTTAAAATTAATTTGCGTTAGCACGTTATTTACACGTTAATTTTCATTCATTCATTCATTCATTTATTTTCTCCCGCTTAATTTTGACAGCCCTAATTAATATATTAATACAAAACTAATTTCAAATGTTGTTCTCTAATAAATGTATCCTGGCTGAAGATCATTGTGAGCTTCATAAACTAGTCTATGTTTGTGGTGTGTGAGAGACAGGAAATGACAAGCAATATGTTGATGGGCTGAAAACCTAACAAAAGAAACAGAAAAAATATTGACATTTCACCAAATAAATTTAAACTAAAGTAAAGAGCCTGTTTGGAAAATGTAAGAAGTAGAAAGTACAGATATTTGTGTAAAAATGTAATGAGTGAAAATAAAAAGTCTGAAAAATAAATAGTAAAGTAAAAATACTTATACCAGAAAAATCTACTGAATACAGAAACAAAGTATTTATAATTCATTACTTCACACTTCTGACTTGTGGTGCATTTAATGAAAAATCATTCACATCAGGTACATAGCAGACAGACCAGTACACCTTATAACAACCCTTTGATATTACACTGCCTACTTTGCCACTTTCATGAGCCCTGCACAGAATCCATGTTCTTGTCTCATTGGCGGCAGCACCTAAAAACTCATCAATTTTAAAAGCAATGTCTACTCGACATTTATTGCACATAAATGTAAAGAGCATCGAACACATGACCAGAGGCACCTGAAATCGGACATTCTCTTGTATTCCCCAAGATGGCATAAGGAAGAAACCTTGAGAGAAACCAGACTCAGGAGGGAACCCATCCTCATCTGGGTTACACCGAATGTCGATTTAATACAGATGAACGATGTTGTGGGGTACAGTGATGATGAGAGAGCGAGAGCGAGAGAGAGAGAGAGAGAGAGAGAGAGAGAGAGAGAAGGGTGAGAGGAAGAGAAGGATATGGATTATTAAGTCTCCTGATTGTTGTATGAAAGTTAAATGTCACTGTGCAGTTTGGACTCCGGCAAGACTCGCTATGGCAGCATAACTAAAAGGGAGAACCAGAAGGAAACACAGACATGAGGGATCTCTGGGATAAGAGACGACCCACCACACCACCATCAACAAACCTGAGTCCATGTTCCCACCAGATCTGCTCCTTTACATAAGAAAAAAATCTACTGATTAAAGGCTTGACTGAATAAATAAGTTTTTAACCTCGACTTGAACACTGAGACTGTGTCTGAGTCCCGAACACTGATTGGAAGGCTGTTCCATAACTGCAGGGCTTTATAAGAGAAAGATCTGCCCCCTGCTGTAATCTTCATTATTTGAGGAACCAACAGATAGCCTGCACCTTTTGATCTAAGTAGGCGTGGAGGATCATACTGGTACAGAAGTTAAGTTAAGTGCTTTATACGTCAGTAGTAATATTTTATAATCAATGCGAGATTTGATTGGGAGCAGTGTAGGTGATTAAAACAGGGGTGATGTGGTCATATTTCCTAGATCTAGTGAGGACTCTTGCTGCTGCATTCTGAACTAACTGAAGCTTATTTCTGCACCTACTCGCACACCCAGACAGTAAAGCGTTACAGTAGTCTAATCTAGAAGTAACAAAAGCATGAACTAGTTTTTCTGCATCCTGTAACGACATCATATTTCTATGTTTTTTTTAGCAATATTTCTAATGTGAAAGAAGGAGATCCTGGTGATATTATTCATGTGAGACTCAAAGTAAAGACTCGAGTCAATATTAACACCAAGGTCTTTGACTGCCGTACTGTTAGATTTTTATCATGCCCAAAAACGAAACTTAATTCATGGAGAGATTTTCCATCCGACCTGTGATGCTCCGTAGTGCCTTTCTGATATCAGGGAAGAAGAAATACACAGCACACAGAATGTACCAATGTTTCCTCTCTTCAGTTTATTGCAGGTGGCAGACACGTATTTATACACAGGATGATACAGTCCACGCACACACACACACACACACGAACACGCACACACATATTGGGGAGAAAGCTGACCTAAAGTGTTTCCTGTTTAGACAAGAGGATATACCAGTCAGAGATTTATGTTTACCTTACCGACTAACATCCTATAGACACTGAAGGGACAAAGGAATGTGTGTGAGATAGTGTGAAAACAGTTTTAACACTAAAACGTACACACTGAAACAGAAACACCATCCAGAGATGCTACGGAATCGAACCATATGGTTCTATCGGTTGGTACAATACTTGTTCAGTTCTACCGGATTTCAGACAGATTTTCAATGTTTTTGTCATCAATAGCGAACATCTGTTTCTGTGTAAAGATCTGACATGCTGGTACATTGAGCACCTAAATTCTTTTGAACTGTGCAGTCATGTGCTATCACTGAGAGTTACCAAACCCTCAGATCTGAATGACACATTTCCTTTGCCAGCTTATACACTCATAGGCAGGACCTATGTTACACTTCAGCATTATATCGTTTACTGAATGAAAGACACTTAAAATGTTCATGTTTAAAGGAGAATTCTGCAAATTGTCAGTACATACTCTTACTTTTAGGGCTACTACCATGCGCACGATATTAAAATCAAGATTTATAGACAAGTAATGGAAGATACTGACATTTGTTTATTGACAAACCCATGCATATGCCTTAAAGACTTCGATTGGGCACAAGTCACATGCCGATATTTAATTATTTTAAAGAATGTGTTTGGAATTATAAAAGAATAATAAAAAAAAGTCTTTTTTTATTAATTGGTACTTTCAATTCTTAAGTCTTTACCTTTGTAGAAAGATCAAAAATCGAGACAAGGACAATACTCGGAGTGATTGTTCATGAAAATGACATCAGAAAAATTACACTTCTTATTAAACCACAGACAGTCGACTCACTGTTGGAACAACTTGAAGAAAAGCTGGGACTTCAGTGCAAGTTCTCACTTCAGTATGAGGATCCTAACTTCAATAATTCTCTTGTGAATCTGACTGACACCGCTGATTTGCCAGATAAGGCCACACTGGAGATCGTCTCCCTTATGTCAACACTCACACCTAGTACAGCTGAGACAGAAATCCTCTCTGTGGCTTCTGATGATTTAAAATTGACTATGAATTGAATAGCAAGAAGCCTTTGAGATACCTACTTTTTCTGTTGATGTTGAATACAGGTTATGTCAGGCAAATCTACAGTACATGTGAGATCAGACATATCTAGAGGTGTCTGTAGAGCTTAAGCATGAGATTCTTGAAAAACTCTCTGAAACAATATACAGTTTTAAAGCTTACCCATACAGTGGAACCTTGACCTACGAGTGCAATAATGTACGAGTTTTCCGAGGTACAAGCGGTCACTCGGTCGATTTCTTTGCTTTGTTACGCAAGCAAAAACTTGGGGTAATTACCGCTCAAAAAGAAAAAAAACAAGCTGGTTGTTTGGAGGTATCCATAAATGGTGGAAAAAGAAGAGGACAACAACCTCAGAGAAACATCAAAAGACCCAAGAGGTTTGAAATACATGTTCTGATGGTGAAAATGAAACCAGCATGGAGTCCAAAAGCAAAGAGATAGTGGAAGACATGAAAAAACATCACTCTATTGCTTCATTAATAGCCAAGAACATAACTCTACGTTTGCGTTAAGTAGAAACAAACTGATACAGATGGAGCCTGCCGTAAAGGATACAGTAGAAAGATGGCCAATGCTCTTCACCTAGAGTCAGGTGAGAAAATATGCTTGTCTGTTTGTATTAGGTTCATATATTATTTTATCACAAACATTTCCAATGCAAATTAAAAAGCATGAAAACTTTATTAACCACTTTTCAGATTAATGTTAATTCATACTTGTACATTTCAGTTTTTATTGTCAGTTTGTTCTTTTTTTTAGATTCTGGCAGAGTCAATTCGTATATGTGGCAAAAACGTCTTTAAGGCTAAAGGTGGAGACATTGGCTCTAAACTTAATGGTAGTAAAAGCATCAGTTTGAACATTCTCTTACTAAGTTAATATCTAAACTAAGTTTTTTATTTTAAACTAATTTGTTCAGAATCTCTCTCACACACACACACACACACACACACACACACACACACACACACACACACACATTATATATCTGAGAGAGTAAAGAGTATGTCATTGTCTCTGCAGGTTAGAATATTCTGGTGTCTCAGATGAATGTGTTCCTGCTCTGACTTTAGATATGGGGAAAATGGATTTGTCTGGGAATACACTCATTGGCTCAGAAAGCAGACCGCTCTCCAGCCTTCAAATACATGACTTGAGGTAATTTTCAAGTCATTCAGATAAACATTTATTTTTTAACTGTAATTTAACTTTGCACTTAATTTGATTATTTAAAAAATTATTATGCTTATTTTTAACCTGTCATTTTAAATAGAAAACTTGTTTTTGCCATGAGCAAATTCCAGGCGGGATGGAGCCACAGACAGCCTGCAGAGCCCCGATCCTCTTCAGGGAGGAAATCGCCAAGAGAAAGGCGGTCTTGACCGACAGGTACCTAAGGGCCACATCGGCCAAGGGCTCAAAGGGGGACTTAGATAGATTCACTGACAGAACTGCCAAGTCACAGACAGGCACTCCGGGTCACGTCCCGGGCCTCAGCCTCCAGGCGCCGCGGAGGAAACGTGTCACCAGAAGGTGCCTACCTAGCGACTGCCCCGCAGGCCAGGTGACATATGCCACGATGGCAGACACGTAAACCTTCAAGGTTGAAGGGGTTAACCCTGTGGCAAACTGTTCCTGTAAGAACTCCAGAACTGAACCAATCGGGCAGTTAACTGGGTCTAAGTCATTGTGCTCATGCCATGACATGAACAGCCGCCACCGTGCGGCGCACGACCTCCTCGTGAAGGGAGCTCTGGAATGGAGTAGGGTCTTTACTATCTCTGTAGAGAGACCAGCTGCTATGAACTGTGCCCCCTCTGGGGCCACAGCCACAGCCTCCACAACTCCGGGCGGGGGTGAACCAGGGTTCCGCCCGCCTGCGAGAGGAGACCCCACCTGGAAGTAATTTCTCCAGAACTCTCCGAGAGCAGCGCAATCGGGGGAAAGGCGTACAGGCGTAGCCTCGGCCACGACTGTACCATGGCATCCAGCCCTAACCAGAGTTAGTGCAAAGTCTCCCGGGTTGCAAACAGATCCACCTGGGCTCTGTAGAACCTCTGCCATACCTGCTCCACTACCTCGAGGTGGAGTCGCCATTCCCCAGGCCTCGGCCATTGTCTCTACAGGGCATCTGCTCTGACATTCAACCGGCCCGGGATGTAAATGGCTCTTAGTGAGAGGAGTTTGTCCTGGGACCACAGGAGGACCTCTCACGCCAGCTTATACAAGGGGCGAGACCAGAGACCCCCCTGGTGGTTGATGTACAAGACCACAGCTGTATTGTCCATGCGGACCAACACATGGTGGCCCTGTTAGGTCCGGGAGGAAGTGTTTTAACCCCAAAAACACCGCCATCATCTCCAGGCAATTTATGTGCTTGACCATACGTGGTAGTTTGCTGGAGTGAATTATACCTGTACAAAGAGCCAAGAGGCAGATAAAGAAATGGTTCCTAAACTGGCTTTTTAGCAGCTGATGAAGGGCAACCTGATCTTCTATGAGGAAGACCTGATGGAATGTGGCATTAATGTGACAGAAGCATCAGCATATTCAGGTGTGTGTACACAGATCTTCAGAGAGGAGTTTGAGCTTCACCAGAGTAAAGTGTAGTTTGCATTTGTCAGGAACATTATATCTGCCATTTAGCAAAGCAAGCTTAATTTGGACCTTATTATTAGTTTCACTTGTAACACTGGATTGTTTCAAGACTATAGAAGTGTAGCAGAAATGGTGAAACGTTTCTCTCATTACAGAGGATTCGGTCACCGGTCAGGAGAGCATTAACGCTCCTATCAACAGTTAGACCAGACATGGGCAAACTACGGCCCGCGGGCCACACACGGCCCGTTGGGTTTATTAATCCGGCCCACCGAACGTGACCAAATTCTATTAAAATAGGTACGGGTAAACATTGTTCAATTTACCTTTTCCCTGTAATGCCCACGTTTCCCCTAAAAATGTCGCACTTCAGCTCCATTGACTTTGTTCGTGTGCAATACTCTCTTCTCTTAAGAGATCTTAATCTGATACTCTTTAAAAACTGCGACAGTTTCTGACAAACACCTCGGAGCAATCCTGAGAATTCCCACGACAAAAATTACTCCAGACCTCTGATCAGGTGATGAACTGTCAAAATAAGGAGTTCAACAATTCAGTTTCAGTAGGAACAATGTTGTTGAACTCCTTATCTTGACAGTTCATCACCTGATCAGAGGCCAGCAGTAGGTTTAACCAGCGTTGTCTCTGAGCTGCTGTTTTTACGCAGATGACACGGATGGCCTCCAGGTTCTGACATTAGACAGAAATGCATTCATCAAGATAAACTAATGACTACCAAGGAAAAAACTCCTGGAAAGCACACTTAGTTATTGCTACCATACAGTGTTTACCAAAATGCTGTATTTTATAAAGATTAAAGCTGAAGTGATTCAAAAAAGGTTCCTGCTGAACTGATCTGTGTGTCCTGAACCGAGAGAGTGAAGTGTGTGTCATTGTCTCTCTGCAGGTTGTGTAATTGTGGTGTGTCAGATGAAGGTTAAGCTGCTCTGACTTCAGCACTGAGATCAAACCCATCACACCTGAGAGAACTGAATATGCCTTGGAATCACCTCAGAGACTCAGGAGTAGAGATGAGTGAATCCCAATCTGTCTGGGTTAAATAATTTGATACTTTTAAATTTACATTTATGCCCTTATCCAGGGCGACTTACAGCTGAGCAGTAAGGGCCTTGCTCAAGGGATTTGAAACTAAGACCTTCCAATCCAGAGTCTAATGCCTTAACCACTTAGCTACAATCTTCCCCAAATAAGTTTTTCTAAGTTGTTACTAACTGTAGCAACAAGTAGCTGACTGTTTTGTTCAGGAAACTTCCATTATGGTCGGAAAAACAAGAGACTCAAATTTACTGATCCTTTTTGAGTCTTTGCTGATCCATCTGAACTGTGGGATTCAACAGATCCATCTGATTAGTAGCGTGTAGCGAATCAGCCAGATCCAAGGGACTATGTGTTGTTTTATGTGCAGTTCACTCTATTAATTATCTATTCACCCTTATATAAGAGTCTCACACACGCATATTCTTCTGTACTTTCTTTACTTCACGTCACGTGTTGGCGCATTCTAATGACGTCACATACACAACTTGTAATCCTTATAATACATAGTATGTCACATCTTGCAGACCTTATAACATTACACATGTGAGTAAGATTCATGAGTCCAAGGATTTGGTGGATTCTAAGGATTCAGAGTCTCCTCTCTAGTGGAAGCACGGTGGCAAAAACATGCAGGATCCCCATTACCCAAACTGCAGCTGTTTCACTTTTCCAATTTGGATGGAACACTCTATAATCTGCTTTATTTAACTGAAAACATTTCTCACATGTTGGACTGCGTTGTGTCAGGTCAGATATTACACAACGTTAAAGGCGTCGACTCCTTGCGGTTCCATTTTAATAACTGTTTGTGAGAATAATAAGTGATAGATAAACAAGGTTGGAAGTTGTATGTCTGAGCTGATTCCTGTTTACATGTGATCCTTTTTATATTTGATTATTGTTAGTGTTAAAACTGTTTCACACACATTCCTTGTTCGTTCAGTGTCTATAGGATATTTACGATGTTAGTCTTTAAGGTAAACAGAGAGTCTTATCTGGGCTCATAAATCTCTGACTGGTATATCCTCTTGTCTAAACAGCTTTCTACCCAATGTGTGTGTGTGTGTGTGTGGACTGTATCATCCTGTGTGTATAAAAACGTGTCTGCCACCTGCAATAAATGAAGAGAAACATTTTGCCACATTCTGTGTGCGGTGTGATTCTTCCCTAATCAGAAAAGGCATTACAGGTCTCGCAGGTCATTTGGAAAACTTCTCCAGTCATTTCGTTCTGGGCATGATAAAAATCTAACAGTTTTGGTGTCAGAAGTGGGATACTTTCCGACAATATCCAGAGGGAGATCACGCATCAAGGTGAGTTTAATGTATTCCCTTGTTTGCGGGGATTGTCCCATTTGCCAGCTAATAGGGCTGCATGTGTGTTCGTGTCTTGGTTATGCATTAATTGTCGAATTAATGATAATTTCCTTTGGTGGGATGATTTCGTCGCGACATGGTTTTCCTCACCTTAGATGTAAGATGCAAGATTAGAAGACGTTTTTACGGTCTGTCTAATATAGTTGATATTGTCTGAAGTATCCAAAAGAATCCACGATAATTTTTATATGCCCGAAAAAAATAAATAAATAATAATAATAATAAAAATAAAGATAGAGAATAGAGAAAAGAAACTAAAGAAAAACGGACATTTTGAAAAGACTTACAAAATTTGTGATTCAATTGGAGAGACTGGATTGCTCATTTTGTTTGAAGACTGCGATTCCCCTGGTGTCTTGTGTTGTGTGTATTGTCTGAGTGTTAAGTGTTGTGTGTCTGTTCTTTGTTCTGTGTTAAGAAGATGGGTCATAACATTTCTCGCCCATTGCCGGAAGAAAACCCCAAAGATTGGATATATAGGAATAGTGCCGGTTACTGGACTAATCCTTATTTAGATAATTTAGCAGGATGGAGTGAATGCATGTCGCAGGTAGATAATTTTCCTAGACATGGGTCATTCAAGACCCGCGATATGGAGAATGCGTATTCTATGGTGAACGGTAGATGGGGCGATCCGAATTGAGACTACACTTATATGCGTGAGTCCTATGATAAATGGGTAAATATGAAGAAGTACTGGATCAAAGGTCCAGAAAAAGTCAATGCTTCTAAATGCTCTTTGAATAAGAAACAATCGCCTCCACCATACAATTCGACACCGTCTACTAGTCCTGGTCTTTATCCTGCGCTACCTGTTGATACATCTTTACAGCCCGCTTTTGCATTTGTACGAGAGCGAAATGAAGTACATGTTAAACCAGCGAAAGCTAGTGATATTAATGCTATATGTAGGTGTCTTCCTATTCCAACTAACCCCATGAAATATGTACAGATATTAAAAAGCCACACTCGGTATGCACAGTTAATGGGCCCTGATTTTAGAACTATTCTTTTGCATACATTGGGAGATGATGTTTCTTCAACTATAAGAACACGCATACTACAGACCAAATAGTTACAAGTTCACACACAGCCCAGTTTATAGAAACCGTATCTATTCCTCGTGTAGTAAAACCAAGAATTACATACACAAGATCCAGAAATAATCTTATTGCAGTTAAAACTGAAAAATGCCAGATAAACAAACACAACAAAGTTCTAAAGTTCGGTCTTTTAAACATTAGATCACTTGCACCCAAAGCACTGATTGTAAATGAGATGATCACAGATAATAATCTCGATGCACTCTGTCTCACTGAGACCTGGATTAAACCAGGTGATTATATGGGTCTAAACGAGTCGACACCATCAGGATATGTTTATAAGCATGAGCCCCGTCAGACTGGTCGTGGGGGGGGTGTAGGAACCATTTATAGTGCTTCTCTTAATGTTAGTCAGAGATTAGGATTCAGCTTTAAATCATTTGAAGTGCTCGTTCTTAAAATTGCACTTTCAGAGATGCATAGAAAACTCGCTCTGGTCACCGTGTACAGACCCCCAGGACCCTACGCTGATTTTCTTCATGAGTTTGCTTGTTTTCTCTCAGACCTCCTGATCAGCTTTGATAAAGTGCTGCTTGTAGGAGATTTTAATATTCATGTAGATGATGAAAACGATGCCCTAGGATTATCATTTGTCGATTTACTAAACTCTTTTGGAGTTAAACAAAACGTCACCAGACCAACCCACCGTTTTAACCACACACTAGACTTAATAATATCCCACGGAGCAGACGTCACTGATATAAATATTTTACCTCAGAATGATGACATCACAGACCATTATCTCCTACTGTACACACTACCGGTAGAGCAGATTAACCGTGTTTCACCACGGTATCGACTTGGTAGGACTATTATTCCAACCACTAAGGACAGATTCATAAATAACCTGCCTGATTTATCTCAGTTTCATATTAAACCCATAACTGCTGATCATCTTGATGAGATGGCAAACAACATAGACCTTATCCTCACTAGCACTTTAGACACTGTTGCCCCCATCCGGTTAAAAAAGGTTCGAGAACAAGCACCTGCACCTTGGTATAATAGTCATACGCATGCCCTAAAGAGAACAGCACGTAATCTGGAGAGAAAATGGAGGAAAACTAAATTGGAGGTATTTAGAATTGCGTATAAAGACAGTATGCTTAGCTACAGACAGGCGCTAAAAGCTGCTAGAGCTAAACACCTGAGCAAACTCATAGAAAATAACAAAAACGACCCCAGGTTCCTTTTCAGTACAGTCGCTAAATTAACAACAAATCAGGGATCTGAAAAATGTGTTCCATCACAGTTTAGTAGTGAGGACTTTATGAATTTCTTCACTGAAAAAATAGATAACATTCGAAAAACAATTGTGGCAGTTCAACCTCTGACAGCATCTCCCGACACAATCGTACTTACAACCCCACAACTACACTGTTTTACATGTATAGGACAGGAAGAGCTGTATGATGCTATTATGAAAGCTAAATCAACAACATGTCAGTTAGATCCAATTCCCACTAAACTACTGAAGGAAGTGTTATATACAGCTGGTGAGCCTCTTTTAAATATTATTAACTCCTCACTATCGTTAGGTCATGTCCCTAAATCCCTCAAGTTAGCAGTTATTAAGCCCCTCATTAAAAAACCTAATCTGGATCCAAACACGCTATCGAATTACAGACCAATTTCAAATCTCCCATTTATGTCTAAGATTTTAGAAAAGATTGTCGCTGCCCAGCTATGTAACCACTTGCAGGAGAACAATATCTTTGAAGAGTTTCAGTCAGGTTTTAGGCCCCATCATAGCACAGAAACTGCTCTAGTTAAAATCACTAACGACCTGTTTTTAGCTTCAGACCAAGGCTACATCTCCCTATTAGTTTTACTAGATCTTAGTGCTGCGTTCGACACTATAGATCATGATCTTCTCCTCGATCGCTTACAGAATTACATCGGTATTCAGGGACAGGCATTAAGCTGGTTTAAATCCTACCTGTCCAATCGTTACCATTTCGTAGATTTAAATGGAGAGCTATCCAGGATAATGCTAGTAAATTATGGCGTGCCACAAGGGTCAGTTCTGGGACCCCTGCTTTTTACAATATACATGCTTCCATTAGGAAATATTATTAGAAGGCATGGAATTAGCTTCCATTGTTATGCTGATGATACCCAGCTATATATTTCATCCAAACCAGGCGATACAGCTCAATTAGCTCGCATAACTGAGTGTGTTGAAGAAATAAGAGATTGGATGACCCATAACTTTCTGCTATTAAATTCTGATAAAACGGAGATTTTGCTCATCGGCCCAAAAAATAGTACACAGAAGCTCCAGCATCTCAGCCTGCATTTAGACGGTTGTTCTGTAACTACTAGTTCAACGGTAAAAGACCTGGGAGTTATTTTAGACAGCAACTTATCTTTTAAAAATCACATCAATCAAGTTACAAAAACAGCCTTCTTTCACCTTAGAAATATTTCTAAGCTAAGAAATATGTTATCTATATCTGATGCAGAGAAGCTCGTCCATGCGTTTATGACCTCTAGAATAGACTACTGTAATGCATTACTAGGTGGATGTCCTGCATCATTAATAAACAAGCTTCAGTTAGTTCAGAATGCCGCAGCAAGAGTTCTTACTAGGTCAAGAAAATACGATCATATAACCCCAATCTTATCGTCCCTACACTGGCTTCCTATTAAGTTTCGAATAGACTACAAACTACTGCTACTCACTTATAAAGCACTAAATGGTTTGGCTCCCATGTATCTATCCAGTCTCTTAACACGCTACAATCCGTCACGCTCCCTGAGATCTCAAAACTCTGGGCTTCTAGTAGTTCCTAGAATAGCAAAGTCCACTAAAGGCGGTAGAGCATTTTCACATTTAGCTCCTAAACTCTGGAATAGTCTTCCTGACAGTGTTCGGGGTTCAGATACACTCTCCCAGTTTAAGTGCAGATTAAAAACATATCTTTTTAGCAAAGCCTACACATAACACACATCACACACATCACATCATAACCTTGTGCTCCAGAACATCTGATCACATGCACATTATCAACTTGTGCTGTTAATATCATGAACAGCAGCTACGCTAATTCCTCTCCACTGCTTCTCTTTCTCTCCCCATCCCGAGGCATCCTGAGGTTTGGCCAGCTCCAGTCACGTCCCACCTCGTGAAGATTATGGACCTATGGATGATCATGGAGAAGTAGATGCCGAGTGTTTAAAGGCCCTGGCATGGAGAAGCTGATGCTGGATCTATGATGATCACAAATTGTTCTGTATTGTTGAAAGATTTATGACCAAACTTTTGATGTCACCCATATGAGGATGGGTTCCCCTTTGAGTCTGGTTCCTCTCAAGGTTTCTTCCTCATATCATCTAAGGGAGTTTTTCCCTTGCCACTGTCGCCACGGCTGCTCATCAGGGACAAACGCACACCATTCACCTTCACTGTTGTTTTCTGTAAAGCTGCTTTGAGACAATGTCTGTTGTGAAAAGCGCTATACAAATAAACTTGACTTGACTTGACTTGACTTGATGTTACAGAGGAGTTGATCATAGAAAAATGTCCGACCCTTGCGCGAGGTAATGATGCCATTACAGGCGAGGGCACGGCCGCGAACCGTCACCAGATTTTTTGGGAAAATTATGCCAATGTAATGCAAATGTATAATGAGTTAAAGGTTTTTCTGGATAACAGAATTGCATCCAAGCGTGACATTTCACATGCAGCTAACACTAGGCAGGGTTTTAAAGAAACGCCGTCTGCCTTTGTGGTGCGTTTTAAAGCAGCATGGGAGAATGATTCTAAACTGCCAAATGATGATACACACAATGTGTTGTTTATAAATACTTGTTTGAATAACATGAAAGCTTCTCAGGCTCAAATGATTCGCATCACGACAGACAGATTACTCGAGAAGTCGGTAGATCAGTTCTGTGCTAGAATTAGAGATTTAGATGCTGCTGGAGGTTTTCAGTCCGCTTCTGGTTCAGTTAAGTCTGAACCCACTATGTTCTTTGATGCAACAGGAAGTGGTGCATTCCAGCCACAGTACAAAACTCAAGGAGGAGGTTTCAGGAAAAAGGGGAGGTGCAATTATTGTGGGAAGCTTGGTCATTGGTTTAGAACTTGTAGAAAGAGAATGGGAGATGAGAAAAGGGGAGTAGCCACTCAGCGAGTAGAGAATGCAGATCAGCATGCAGTTGTGCAGAGGCCCACACAGCAGCAATATCCTACTCAATGGACCTCTGCATAGGGCAGCCTACGGAGCGATGAAGCCCATGATTTTTCGATGATAACTTTATCCTACAGTAATCACCCTTCAACTTTGCCTAATATCACATTGCGCATAGACAATAAAGACTATTGTTTTCTTGTTGATACTGGCGCTACATGTTCTTCAATTGCTGGGGGTGAATATTCTGGTCCCATTTCAGGAAAAAGTATCCGCTCCGTGGGAATAGATGGGGTTCCAATTTCATGTCCTGTAACTCACCTTTTGCCTGTGGTGACACCAACTGGTACAAATTTTTATCATAGCTTTACAATAATTCCGAACTTGCCTTTAAACCTTTTGGGAAGAGATATGATGCATAAAATGGGAATGAAAATTCTGTTTTTTGAAACCAATGTCTCACTGTCTTTTCCTTCTGTCCTCATGCTCTCAACTGAGCCACAGCCACATCCGGAAGATTTCTTCCATGGTAGTACAGAAGTCGTGCCTGATGAACCAAATTTAGGTGAAGTTAACCCTAAATTATGGGCCTCTCACAAAGATGAGGCAGGTTTCATCCAGGTAAAACCGTATCATGCACTCATGAAAACACACCATCCGATTTTTGTTAAACAATATCCATTGTCGGAAGAGAAGAATGTTGGCATTGCTCCAGTTATTGACAATTTATTGTCACAAGGTGTTTTGATCGAGACACATTCACCGTATAACACGCCGATTAATCCTGTCTTAAAGGCAGATAAAAAATGCTGGAGGCTAACACAAGATTTACGTGAGATTAATAAATTAGTTATTCCGTTAGCTCCTTTGGTGCCCGATGTAGCTACCATTGTTAACTCTATACCAGCGACTCACAGATTTTTTACTGTGATTGATCTTTGTTCTGCTTTTTTCAGTGTCCCATTGGCCTCAGAGACGCAGCCGCTTTTCGCTTTTACCTATAGGGGACGTCAATTCACCTGGACACGTCTTCCTCAGGGCTTTGTTGACTCGCCAGCCGTATTCTCCGCTGTAGTGCACAGAACTTTGGCTGATATACACCTGCCGGAAACAACCTGCATTCTTCAATACGCAGATGACATCCTTGTCACAGGACTGACTGAGCAGGACTGCCACAAAGCATCAGTGATTGTCTGCAATGTCCTGGCTCAGGCTGGATTTAAGGCTTCACACCAGAAACTAAAGTGGGTGAAGAGAAAGGTCTCATATCTGGGCCATGTGATTTTAGAAGGCCAACGTAAGATATCGCAGGACCAAATACAGCTCGTGACTAGGTTTTCAAGACCTCTGACTGTAAAACAGATGCAGAGCTTCTTGGGACTGGTAAACTACTGCCGAGCATGGATCCCTGACTGCGCACAGCATGATAAGGTTTTGCGTAGTGCTATTGATCACAAAGCTTCTCCATCACATCTCATTCTGTGGACTCATGAAATGACTGACAGTTTCGCTGCCCTCAAGAAGGCTATACAGTCTGCTCCAGCTCTAGGTCTTCTGAATTATGCTAAGCCTTTTCACCTCTATGTGCACGAACGTGGTGGTACGGCTGCGGGGATCCTAGCCCAGGAACACGGTGACAGATATCGCCCTGTTGCGTATCTTTCCAAATCTTTAGACAATATAGCACAAGGGTTGCCTTCGTGCTTGCATGCAGTGGCTGCTGCGGCTCTGATGGTCTGGGATGCTGAGAAAACGGTGCTGTCACATCCTTTGATACTGTACACCTCACATCAGGTAACAGCTATTTTACACAACCTCAACACACAACATATGACAGCACAACGTAGATCTGGTTATGAGACCACACTCTTGGCAACGGAAAACTTAACTATTAAGCCTTCTTCTCAGCCGCATTCGGCTGTAGTAGCTCTGCGTGATCTGCTAGACGATATTGACGTAGATGGTTTTGACGAGGCACATGATTGCCTTGAACACATTGAACGAGAGACCTCTTGTAGGCCCGATCTCTTAGATACGGCCCTGGAAGAGGGGGATTGCTTATATGTAGATGGTTCATGTTCAAAACCCTCTAATGGTGTGTATTTATGTGGATATGCGGTTGTAAGATTACCTGATGTAACAGTTAAAGCTAAATCATTACCATACACATCAGCACAAGCTGCAGAATTGGTCGCACTTACAAGAGCATGTCAGTTGTCTGAAGGTAAAGTAGTGACTATATACACTGATTCTAAGTATGCTTATGGTGTTGTGCATGATTTTGCCGAAACATGGAAGCAAAGAGACTTTAAAACAGCTGATTAAAGGCCATAGCACATTTTAATCTCATAGGCGACCTTTTAAAAGCTGTTCAACTCCCTGCCAAAGTGGCCATAGTGAAGATTATGCCGTAGGTGATTCAGAGGAAATTCAGGGAAACACATTAGCGGATAAAGTAGCTAAGGAAGCAGCTAAACAACCAGTAGATTTGGACACAGTACATACAAATCCTGAGATCTCGATGATGTCACATATCTCCAATATACCAGACATTGACCTAAAAATACTTCAGAGTCAGCCTACTGAGGAGGACATAAAGTATTGGGCTTCCAAACAATGTAAATCAGATTCTGCTGGTATCATTAGAGATGTAGATGGTAAAATTGCTCTGCCTAAACTAGCTTTAATAGTGTTGGTGAAGCATTACCATGGGATGTCACACATTAGCATAGCTAAAGTCATACAGGCTATAAATGCATTATACTGTATTGCTGATGTAGCTAAAACAACCAAGCTAGTGTTGGATTCATGTTTGACTTGCGCCAAAACTAACGTACATCGACCTGTACAACATACTGCGCTTACTTTTCCTAAAGCCCCTTTCCAACACCTACAGATAGATTTTACACATATGCCACCTGTAGGAAATTTGAGATACCTGTTGGTTATAGTTGACAGATTCAGTAAGTGGCCAGAAGCATTTGCATGTGCGACAGAGAATGCTAAAACCGTTGTCAAAATATTAACGAAAGAGATCATCTCTAGGTTTCGTATTCCTAGTGTGATTGAAAGTGATAACGGCACACCTTTTGCTTCGAAGGTAACACAGCTTTTGGCTAAAAGCTTAGCAATTGACTGGCATTTTAATATTCCCTATCACCCACAGTCAGCTGGAGTGGTAAAGAGAATGAACAGAACCATTAAGGAGCGTGTCACTAAAGCCTGCATTGAAACAGGCCGAAATTGGACTGTTGTTCTCCCGGCAGTACTCACAGAAATGAGAATGACTCCATCTTCGACTACTAAACTGTCACCTTTTAAAATTCTAATGGGCCGGCCTTTCCCGACCCCATGGGTCAGGGGACGCACTGGCATTTCTTCCTTAGGTAACCTGGAAGTGCTGGTGGACGACTACGTTTCTGCCCTGGTTGAGAAATTGAATTCTATCAGTGCTGATGTTTCACTAACTCTTCCTCTGCCTACAGATAAGCCAACACACCCTTTTGTGCCTAATCAGCAGGTCCTGATAAGAAGTCTGAAGCCTACCAAGGTCGGTGAACCGAAGTATCTGGGTCCAGCGACTGTTCTAGCTGTAACCAGAACTGGAGTTCTGACTGATTATCAGCCACAATGGATACACGCAAGCAGGATCAAAACAGCACCCACTTAATCTATGCACTAATTGATCTGTTGGCCTAAGAAGCCTACCTACATGAGTGTTCAGGGCTGAAACAGTTGAGAGCCCACGGAAAGATCCTTTCTTTTTAGCAAAAAGGGGGCCACCTCCGGGGTGAAGATCTGACTCACTTGACTGTTTGTTTAGTTTACCCTGATACTCGCTCTAGGTCTAAATTCTATAACAATATGTGCATAGTTGTAATTACACTCCTAATGTTGTTTAACCCCTTTGAATACTTTATTCAGGGAGCCCCACGTCTGCAAGGAGAAGAGACTTAGCTAGAGCATCCGGATCCACCTTATGCATATGCAACTAACATGTGGTGGAGACTAGCTAATCACACTGCTATACAAGGTGGAGTATGTGCTGTTGTAGGTTCTACCTGTTGTACCTATATATCTGATAATGATGCTGATGGTCATATCATCGAACAAGCACTGAAAAACATCACTGAAGCCTCTCGACGTCTTGGAGAACGTGAAACAACTGCTGAACAAAGTTTTTTTGAAAAGATTAAGAATTTGTTTATGAGTGTTGAACACTATTTTGTTTTAGGAATGATTCTTGTATTGATTGTTGGAATTGTACTATGTATGTTGCCATGTTTGATGACGATGGTAAGACAGGCCATAAAGGCCTCGATTGGGGTGGTGATGATGAAGGATTATTTGCATGTTGGGAATGAATGAAATGGAATCTGTATGTTGTTGTTTTTCTTTATCTCTTAATTTGAAGTTTATGTCAAAGGTTCTGTTCCCAGGATGAACATCCTATGTTTTGGTGTGTGATGCTAAATCATAAATGATTTAAAGTGGCCATTGTTAGTGTTAAAACTGTTTCACACACATTCCTTGTTCGTTCAGTGTCTATAGGATATTTACGATGTTAGTCTTTAAGGTAAACAGAGAGTCTTATCTGGGCTCATAAATCTCTGACTGGTATATCCTCTTGTCTAAACAGCTTTCTACCCAATGTGTGTGTGTGTGTGTGTGGACTGTATCATCCTGTGTGTATAAAAACGTGTCTGCCACCTGCAATAAACGAAGAGAAACATTTTGCCACATTCTGTGTGCGGTGTGATTCTTCCCTGATCAGAAAATTTGATTTGGAAGATTTTGAAAACTTCTCCAGTCATTTCGTTCTGGGCATGATAAAAATCTAACAATTATATAAAAGTATTAGCCAACATGCCACACCTCATACGCTCCCCCCTTGACTTCTGCAAAATGATCCTAAAGGTGCAAAGAAATGCCAGCAACAACGCATTCAGGGCAAAGTGAGGCCAATATCTGCTTCTCCTAAACATCTAAAAAAGAGTGACCCTCACTCTTATTCAACCCCCCCCCCACCACACACTTACACTCACACACACATCATTAAAAAGCAAAAAGCTCTGCAATACCAACCATATGTAATAAATCCCTGTTGTCGAACTTTGGCAATACAAATATTCAGATATTTGCTATGCAAATAAAGTAAACTTTGATTCTTAAGAGAACGAGACCCGATTTCTCGTTTTTTTTTTTGTACATTTTTGACAAGTCATTATATACATGTTATGCGAGAAACAAAGGCGGAAAGCCGAAGTCAAAGCAAACAGAGTTTATTTAGAAAAACACGTATACTCGCAGTAACTGGGAAGTAATCCAGTGGTGCGCGGTGAGATCGCGGTCCACTAGTCCAGAACTGAATGAGAAGCAGTCTGTGTAATATCCTAGGGAGCGCTTTGGAGAAGCACGACGCTGACCGCACTCACGGGAGAATCGTGGAATGCACAGCCAAACCATAGATAATAACGGACAGGGAGTGAGGGTGAATGAGCGGTTTATGTATGGGTTGGTGATAAGCGCATGAACGAAAGTCAGGTGTGTGTGATTAGTAAGCCGGCGATGAGCTGGAGAAGAACCGGGGAGCTCCCTGACACCACACAAAGGTATCTAGTTGATTCAATAAATAAATATATAGATAGAGAAATAAACAAATAGATAAACTGATAAAATGACATATTTAAATAAAACCAGACATGACAAAGCTGGGGGGGGCATGTGGGGTTGTGATCATTTAGTCCATTTCTGGTCTAAAGTGTAATTTTTACTCTGTCACAGAACGCAGAGCTTCATTACAAAACCACCTCAAGCATCTTTATCCCAATACACTAGAATTCTTGAATTTGTAAGTCTGGAGAAGATTTTGTTTGCATCACAGACAGCATTTTGTGTCACTTTGTCTTTCTGCTCAGTTATATGACCGTTTTAGCCTAATGGTGGATAACAAAAACTTTTGTTCGTCATGTACTGATATGCATAGCAACGGTCTCATGGTCCTAATGGAGGTCTATATATGCCTTCGCTCTATTATTAAACTTTGGATATTTTTCATATACGTCTGAGTGACTGATATTCTTGTATCCGTATTGGAGAAACATGAAAAAGAACGTGTGAGATGAGACTATTGGAGTTGCAACCAACTCAGAGAAAATCCTAACAAATGCTGTCAGAAATAGTACCACGGATCAATTAAAACTGTTTTTTCCTTTGATTTGTGGTATTGCCCACCCGATCATGGGCCGATCTGTATGTATTTTAAAAAGTAAAAAAAAAAATACAGCTTATACAATATATGTTCACCTGGTCAAATGCTAGTCAAGACATTCCTCTCATCTCCACCTGTTTGCAGGGAAAGGAGGACGTTACTTCTGTGTTAACACAGGGAATTTTAATCCTCTCTAAGACTGGAGGTAGCTAATATGTTTAAACTACATATTCCAGACCGACATGTAATGGACATTAAAGCTGTACGGCATGTTAATTTTCACCCACAGCAGGAAAACGCTTGACAAGGCACATGCAATTATTTAAAAAAAAGAAAGCTGGAAATTACATTAGAGAGTGTAAAAAAAGAAAAAAAAGATATAAAGAGACATTTTTAATGTTCACAGCCTCAGTTTCAACCCCAGCAGCAACAAACAGGCATGCGTCCTTCACAGAACACTCACAGCCTACATTTCCACAATACAATCAATATCACAACTAGGGAGGCCCACAGACTGAAAGGCACGCTTTGACTCATTTCACAAGTTTGCATCGTCCCCTTAAGCGATAAATGAGAATAACTTAGCCCTAAACTGAGCCCTTAACAGAGCTTATCATCAGGGGAACACCCTCCCTTGGGGGTAAATATATTACACCAGCAATATCCGAGGATTGAGGGACTAAATTCTAAGGCGATTGCCAAATGATAAGGATTTTATTGTTGTTTCAACTGTCAACTTTCCTGTTCAAAGAAAAAAATTCCTGTTCAAAGAAAAAAATGCAAAAGCAAAATCTAGGGTCTAATCAGTCCAGTTGCTACTTTTGTACCTGAATGTCCTGCTATTATTACAGCAATTCCTTTCACACGTGCTTATTTTTCTGTCATCGCTGTGTTCAGCTTTTTTCAGTGTTCTTGTATTTAAGTGCACTAATCCGTTATTCGCTTTCACACGCTTTGGGAAGCAGTACAGTATAATTACTGACCTGCTGTGTTCTCTCAGGTAGTACATGACTTCCTTTCTGATTTGCAGCTATGGGATCTTCTATCCTGCAATATGCCAATGATCACTGACACTGACTTTTCTACCTGTGTCCAGGCCACATTTGCACTTATGCCACACCTGCCAAAAGGGGTTCAAAGTTTTCAAGAAGAAGCTACAGTTTTCTCGCATTTGGTGGCTTGTGAAGGTGCCATTGTCTCACATTTCCAAGAAACAGTCAAGTGTGGCAGAGTGCCGGTTCAGAAGGGCCGGTTCAGCAGGTCGCACAACACACACTGGATGTGTGGGAATAGAAAAGAATAGTGAGATAAGGGAATAGAAAGAAAAAAGAAATAGAGAGACACATAGACGAGACGCCTAGAAAGAAATAGAGAGACACATGGATAGTGTGTGGATTTGTTTGAGAAAGTAAAGGAATTCAATAAAGTAAACACCCCTCCATTAAATTTTTTATTATTTTGATGCAATTTTGACCTGAAGCTGTATCTTGGAAAGTGGAGCCAATTAACACCCAGGACTAAATTTTCCTTTATTATTGACTCAATTCTGGTCAAATTTAGCTACTTTAATTTCGAGACTTTCTGCTTGTAGACCAAGTCAAGTCAAGAGGCTTTTATTGTCATTTTGACCATATATAGCTGGCGCAGTACACATTGAAATGAGCAGTGTTGTGTAGTTACTAAGAAATAGTAACTAGTTACAGTTACTCGTTACTTCGTTCAAAAAGTAACAGTTATTCGTTGATTATTTACACCAAAAAGTAATGCGTTACTGTTAAAAGTAATTTTTTAGTTACTTTTTTAAAGAACCTTCTTTAATGTTCCCATTAATGCCCTTTTATGCGTTATGGTCTACAAACACAAAACTGACTTAAACACAAAGTCATTTTTAAACACTATTTTATTAAAGTCAGACCTGCAAAAACTGAATATATCACAAGGATTTCTGAAATAAATAATAAACAAGCTGAATAATATATTCAGTGGCTTCTGCATCATAAAAGCTGTTGTGTTGAGCTCTTAAACATGTTCCTTTCACAGCTTAAGTATGAAAACTATCAACAATGTAGAACAGGTTAGCTTCTAGCTTCGTCGAGGCATGGGGTTTCTGGAGGTGCTGCTATCGCAGTAGACACGACCTTCGAACCAGAAAGACACAGCTTACATTTGACTAAAAAGTTTGTGTCTTTATGCTCAACTAAAGTAAAATAATGAGCATATTTCCACTTTGAGAAACTCGTCTCGCTCTCGCCTCGACTCGCCATTACTGCAGCACAGACCTGAATAAACGGAGACATGGCCACAGTGTGTCTTCTTCGTGTTTACAGTGGTTCATCCACCAATCCTACAATGTGTCTCTGCTGTAAACAGGTCAGGCTGTAGGCTACACTTCAGCCACAATTAATTTATTTAATAAAGTAACGGGTAACGCACCATACGGTAACGGAGTTACTTTATCTAAAAAGTATTTAACAGTATAAGTTACTGTCAAAAGTAACTTTGTTACAGTAACGCGCTACTGCCCAACACTGGTAATAAGACAACGTTCCTCCAGAACCCTAGAACCCTACATAAAACAACATTAAGCTACATACAGAATAAAGAGTTAAGGACTACAGTAAGTGTCCTCGCCACATAAAGTGCATCGTGTGCAACCGAGTGCGGACAGAAGACAAGTGCAAACAGACAACACAAGACAGTGTGGGACAAATACACAAAATAGCACCGACCAGTAAACCTACTGTATAATCTGATTATACACAAATGTGCAAAAGAGGACTATAAAAAGAGCGTATTTGTAAACATAAACATGACAAAAACTCCAGTAGCAGCAGTCGAGAGGTGCAGAACATCGTGTAACAGTATAATATGATTACATAGCTAGACAGCTTTGAGAATGTTGATGTGAATCTAGATAAATTGTGATTGTTTTTTTTTTATGTTCTGTTCTTTGGCACTGTCCACCTTCTCTTGCCTGTGTGAGTCTAGTTGCCCTGACACCCTTGATATTGTTTTGTGTCTTGTCATTCTCATTGTCGAACAATTTTACTATTATTAAATGCAATAACACTCAAACCTCAGGTCCTATTATAATTTTTATACAAACAACCAACAACAACTAAATTGTTATTGTTCCTGCACTTTCCCTGTTGTGTAAATGGTGTGTAGATTTTATGGGATGTGGTTGTGAAAATGTTGTGCTTAGTTTACTGGAATGCAGGGAAGACCTGGACTGGAGTCTCGGGATGGCACCTGCACACAATTACACACCGCATACAAATACAATAAATCCCCAAAAAAATACTGCGGGTTGTAACATAAGAGATGGTCCTTGATAGTCTACTGCCTCTCCCAGACTGATTAAATGTAGATTATTATTAAGATCGATCCAACTAAAATTCTACATCATGCTACATAACTACTTTTGTGAAATTTAAGCCGTTTTCAAAATGAGCTAATTTTGATATAGCGTTCATGTGGAACCTGGGAAGACTGCAGTCTGTAAATTCTTACAGGGTCTTTTACTGAAATCCGAGCACTAACCAGGAGTACAAACAAATCAACAGCGTGTAAGGACAGGAATTCTAACACCTGAAAAGAAGCCAACTAAAATCCACACCTGACATACGAGTTGAATTCGTTCCGTAATCTTGCTCGTATGTCAAATTGCTCGTATTTCAAAGCAAATTTTCCCCATTGAAATTCATTGAAATGCCATTAATCTATTCCAGCCCCCAAAATGCACCCCAGTTGTTTTTGTTACGTGTTTTTGAATAAGAAAAATGTATTTATAAATGACAAATATTGTATAAAAACATAATAAAAGAGAATGTAAAGATATAATAAGGTTTTATTCAGTGTATTTTCCTTGGAGATGAGACGACTGGAGCAAATGAAAAATGTGTGTGTGTGTGTGTGTGTGTGTGTGTGTGTGTGTGTGTGTGTGTGTGTGTGTGTGTGTGTGTGTGTGTGTGTGTGAGAGTGTGTGTGTGTGTGTGTGTGTGTGTGTGTGTGTGTGTGTGTGTGTGTGAGAGTGTGTGTGTGTGTGTGTGTGTGTGTGTGTGTGTGAGAGTGTGAGAGTGTGTGTGTGTTTGTGTGTGTGTGTGTGTGTGTGTGAGTGTGTGTGTGTGTGTGTGTGTGTGTGTGTGTGTGTGTGAGTGTGTGTGTGTGTGTGTGTGTGTGTGTGTGTGTGTGTGTGTGTGTGTGTGTGTGTGTGAGAGTGTGTGTGTGTGTGTGTGTGTGTGTGTGTGTGTGTGTGTGTGTGTGTGTGTGTGTGTTTGAAGAGCGGGGGGGGGGGGTTGGGGGTTGGGAGGCGATAAGCGGAGGCGGAGGGAAAACTCGTTTTTTACTATCACTCCTATTCACTACGTATCCCTAAACTTAAATATTTTTACTTTTTCTTCTTTGCTTATCTTAATTTTCGTCACAATCTTCGCTTTCTGGCTTCGATTCGCCATCTAGCAGCGGCGTTTCGAGCTCGTACCTCAAGTTTTTGCTCGCGTAACAAAGCAAAAAATCGACCGAGTGACCGCTCGTATCTCAAAAACTTGTATGTTAGGGCACTCGTATGTCGAGGTACCACTGTTTTTCAAATTAATAGAGATATCATGAAAAATTTGATTCCTAACATTTATCGGAGACCATGTCTGGTCACAGCTGGAAATGCTCTACCTAAATTTAAATGTTAACAGTTACTGAGAAAACTTTTGCAATCTCTGATAAAACAACTTATTTGACTGTCCATTTTTTGTAAACAAAGCCCAGTTAGCATGAGCTGGAAACAGCTGTTTGTGCAGAACAGAGCTGCATCCACTTCCTGCCAGGTGTGTCACAGTACATGTGCTGCACATTTTACCACTAAGAGCTTCTAAAGGGTAATAAAACTAAGGACACGTGGAGAATAGAATCCTCCTATATATCGTTAGAATCCAGTACTCATTGGCTGCATTTTCCATAAATAATTTTGTGTCAATAACGTTTTTTTCTTCTTTCGGCTTCTCCCATTAGTAGGCGCCACAGCGGATCATCCGTCTCCATACCCCCTGTCCTCTACATCTCCCTCTTTCAACCCAGCTACCTGCATGTCTTCCATCACCACATCTATGGACCAAGGAGGTGTAAAAGAGGCAGATGCCTACATTTGCTGTTCCTCAGTAAAATGTCTTTTACTCAATGCCACTGTCTCTAATCCATACAACATCTCAGGTCTCACCACAGTCCTATAAACTTTCCCTTTCACTCTTACAGATACTCTTCTACCACAAATCACTCCTGCTATCACTCTTCTCCACCCACTCCACCCTGCCTGCACTCTTTTCTTCACTTCTCTAACACACTCTCTATTACTTTACACTGTTGACCCCAGGTACCTGAACTCCTCCACCCTGCCCTGCACCCTGCACTCTTTTCTTCACTTCACTTCTCTCTCTCTCATTTTCCTCATTCATCAGCTGTTTAAAATCCTCCCTCCATCTTCTCAACACACTCTCCTCACTAGTCAACACATTTCCATTTCCATCCTTTATTGCTCTAACTTGCAGCACATCCTTCCCAGCTCGGTTCCTCTGCCTGGCCAATCGCTACAAATCCTTTTCTACTTTCTTAGTGTCCAACTTCTCCTACAGCAGCTCATATGCCTTTTCCTTGGCTTTCACCACATCCCTCTTTACCTGC
The DNA here is from genome assembly GCF_946808225.1 of Silurus aristotelis. Taxonomy (NCBI): domain Eukaryota; kingdom Metazoa; phylum Chordata; class Actinopteri; order Siluriformes; family Siluridae; genus Silurus; species Silurus aristotelis. The sequence continues at coordinate 1,807,895 of NC_139594.1, read as the reverse complement.
TGCTGCATCTCCTTGTACTCCTGCCTACTTTTCTCATCACTCTGTCGATCCCAATTCTGTTTCTCCAACCTCTTTCTCCTTCTGCTCTCCTGCACTTCCTTATTCCACCACCATGTCTCTTTGTCTTCCTTTCTATTTGCAGATGTCACACCAAGAAACTGTCCCCCTGATCACTTCTGCAGTAGTTTCCCAATCATCCAGCACCTCTTCACCACCACCGAGCTCCTGTCTGACCTCTTCCCTGAACCTCACACTACACTCTTCCTCCTTCAGCTTCCACCATCTTATTCTTCTTATAGTCTTTACTCTCCTCCTCTTCTTCACCTCCAAAACCATCCTACCATCATGTCTCTGCATGTGTGTTCTGAATGTCTGCTGTATACTGTAAGTAAATGAACAAATATTTCATTCATACCAGCCGCTTCCACCAGCCCAGTCTGCCCATAATGTGCTCTGCAGTGCCTTTCCAGTTTTTATTTAAAAACTCATCACTCCCAAGGTAGACACCCACGTATTTAAAACCTCCTTTTTTTCCACACCAGGCCCCCTGGGAGTGTAGACTCCTCACCTCCCCAACTAAAACTGCTTCACTTTTTCCTCAGTTTACTTTTGCTGATGATAAAATTTCAAAGTCTCTTAAAATATCACTTAAAACATTCATCTCGGTCTGAGATCCCACCATTACACGCTGACAGGTAGAGTGAAGCATTAGAGTGTGGAATTTTAAAACCAGTAAGAGGACTTCTCAGATTAATTAAAAGAGGTTTGATTGGTAAAATATCCAACATACATGAGAGGGAACAGCCCTGCCTGATCCCTCTGTACACTCTAAAAGGGGCACATAAACCACCGTTGACCTTCAGTACACTCTCAATTTCACTGTACAACACCCTGATCATGGCTATGAAACCAGGGTTGAACCCAAAGCTTTCCAGCACCTTCCACAAGTATTCATGCTCAATCCGGTCAAAAGCCTTTTCCTGATCTAGGAGAATCAGACCAGTCTTTAAGCCCAATAGCCTGGAGGCAGTACACAGTGCAATGAAACAACGTTCCTCCTGAATCCTGATGCTACATACAACAACAATGACAGAGAACACAGTGTTAAGGATTAGTTAGTGTCCTCAACAAATTAAGGTGTGTGAGGGTGCGTGTGAGTTCCGGTTGTTGAGTTAGTTGAGAAGCCCGATTTTAATTTAGCCTCTTTTATATTTATTTATGTATTTGTATTTCTTTTATAAAAAAAAAAAAAATACAAAAAAGGCACACACACACACACACACACACACACACACACACACACACACACACACACACACGATTATTCCGAGATATTTTACAGATAAAATCTGCTGAGAAATTGGCAACAGGCCAACCGTTCTCACGCTCTGCACATCTACTCGCCCTTCCCCCACACTTGCACAAAGAGAGATGAGGGGGGGGGCATTTCCTTTCCTTTTTATTATTATTATTATTATTAATAATAATTCTTTGCACGGATGTGCATTACGGACACCGAATGTGGGGTTTATGTAGGTGGTGTGATAAGCGATTTAATAAGCCGCAGGTTTTTGCGGTCAATGAACCTCATTAGTTGCAAAATGTTTTTGCAGGTCTTATTAATTATCATCACTTACTTTTACAGCCTTTTGTTGCTGCCATGAATGTTAAAATGACCTGATTTTTCTTTTTTATCTTAAAATGGTCAAATTTGTTCAATTTAAATATTTGGTGTTTTCTATATTCTATTTTGAATAAAATATAGGTTTATGAAATTTGCATCATTGATCATTGCATACTGTTTTTAATGTCTTTTTTGGAATTGGGGTTGTTATGTCATGTGTTCCTATTCATCTGAGGTTGTTTTTACCTGATTTACAACCTTCTAAGGACATCATGTTTGTCTTTTCCAGTTAATGTAATTTAAAAAAATTAAATGTTGTTGTTGTTCAGTCACTCCCAGATAAAGAGACCAGAATACAGATTATCGAGCTGCGTCTCTATGAAGAGTGAGTCATCTATGGACCCTCCCGTTATATACACAGATGAAAAGTCTTTATCTGGACCCAGGTAATTATTTCTAAACCCTTAAACTCTGTAGGACATGGGTGTCAAACTTAAATTCACAGTGGGCCAAAATTAAAAACTGGGACGAAGTCACGGGCCAAACTCAATATTTATTGAAAAGTTTACTGCAATTGTGCATGTTTTCCGTCTCTCCAGATGTGTAATGTTGAACCTTTTCATATGGAAACAAACTTTAGTTTTGCATAAACATTGAATCTGGAACAACCAAAGTTTAATATTATAAACACATGAGAAATTCAATTTTAAATAAAACACACATCAGTGGTATTCGTTTCTTATTATGTCTCTCTCTCTTTATCTATAACCTAATTCCTTTTTAATGTAAATCTTTTTTTCACAGGGCAACAACACACCCAAAAATAATAATAATTTCCTTCAATTAAAAAAAGCAATCTTTTAATTATTACCAGTTCATGCCTTGGAGCAGAAAAAGTGCATAAAGACATCATTCATTCAAGCTCAGTTTACTACATTCTGATTTACTCTGATTGGTTAAAGTCAGATTCCTGCATCTCTTCTTAGATACAAGTGCATCATGTCTGGGTTTAGGCTCTGAGCTGAGCATCATGTCTGGGTTTAGGCTCTGAGCTGAGCATCATGTCTGGGTTTAGGTTCTGAGCTGAGCATCATGTCTGGGTTTAGGCTCTGAGCTGAGCATCATGTCTGGGTTTAGGCTCTGAGCTGAGCATCATGTCTGGGTTTAGGTTCTGAGCTGAGCATCATGTCTGGGTTTAGGCTCTGAGCTGAGCATCATGTCTGGGTTTAGGCTCTGAGCTGATCATCATGTCTGGGTTTAGGTTCTGAGCTGAGCATCATGTCTGGGTTTAGGCTCTGAGCTGATCATCATGTCTGGGTTTAGGTTCTGAGCTGAGCATCATGTCTGGGTTTAGTCTCTGAGCTGAGCATCATGTCTGGGTTTAGGTTCTGAGCTGAGCATCATGTCTGGGTTTAGGTTCTGAGCTGATCATCATGTCTGGGTTTAGACTCTGAGCTGTGCATCATGTCTGGGTTTAGGCTCTGAGCTGAGCATTATGTCTGGGTTTAGGCTCTGAGCTGAGCTTCATGTCTGGGTTTAGGCTCTGAGCTGAGCAACATGTCTGGGTTTAGACTCTGAGCTGAGCATCATGTCTGGGTTTAGGTTCTGAGCTGAGCATCATGTCTGGGTTTAGGCTCTGAGCTGAGCAACATGTCTGGGTTTAGACTCTGAGCTGTGCATCATGTCTGGGTTTAGGCTCTGAGCTGTGCATCATGTCTGGGTTTAGACTCTGAGCTGTGCATCATGTCTGGGTTAAGGCTCTAAACTGAGCATCATGTCTGGGTTTAGACTCTGAGCTGTGCATCATGTCTGGGTTTAGTCTCTGAGCTGAGCATCATGTCTGGGTTTAGGCTCTGAGCTGAGGAAATCCTCAGAATAGAGTGAAGATGTTCATCAGTGAGACTCCTGAGTGGTGTTTTGTTCATCTTCATTAAAGAGAACAGCTACACACACAGATATGTGCTGCCGAACATAGAGAGCATTTGAGCAGCTTGGACACGGAGTTGGAGCAGTGTGTCGGGGAGGAAACATGGAAACTGTGCAGCACACACAGAGTCGTACTTTGACTTGATCGTGTCTCTACACTGGAGTTCAATCAGCTCCATTTGGAGGTTGGTTTGTGCGCTTTCCACTCAACCACAAACGGATTACTGAGCAGTTCAAATCTGCATTTCTGGGCTTTAAAGTCGGTAAAACTCCGGGTAAATTCAGTGCTGATTACGCAGAGTTTCTCAGCGGTCTCGACTGACGCGCCCGCGCACTAACAAAGCATTCTGGGATTTGTAGTATTAGCGGAGCATTCTGGGATTTGTAGTATTAGCGGAGCATTCTGGGATTTGTAGTACTAGCGGAGCATTCTGGGATTTGTAGTATTAGCGGTGTATGCGCTATATACTGGCGGGCCAGCACTAATACACATTTGATATGATCTCGCGGGCCAAATATAATTACACTGAGTTTGACACCCCTGCTTTAGGACATGCGTTTTTTAGTATCCAATTTGGGGAAAGGGGAAAGTGTAAAGCTTGTCTGTATCAGAACTTTGAGAGAAACACATTGCTAATCTGGTGGATCAACATGTATTTGGTTTTAACACATGAAATGTGTGTAAAAATTGTTATTCAATGTTTTGCGCAGGTGGTATTGACTCGAACTTTGTTTACTTAAATTCAGAGCACTGTTAAATTGGCAAAGGTGATGTAAGGCGTGCTCTTGGAGTAATTGTGGTAGACTGTGGTAGGCTGGGCTGTGAAGGTTCACCATTTGTGGATAATGTCTCTCTCTCTCTCTGTGCTTTAATGAAATCCAGAAGTCTTACTTTGTGGTTATTTCTATGCAGGAATGAGCATAACTGCATTATAACCTGAAATGTTAAAAAATAATAATAATAATGTTCTCTGTAAAAACTACTTCTCTCACTCATGCAAGACATTTTTTTTATTCTCTTTTGAGTAAACTATTTGGGGAAAAAAGACTAAAGGCATATTTTGGCCCACAAATGTAAATGAAAAAAATATCTTATTAGAACACACCCACATGATTAGTGTACAAGCCAAACCAAATCTCAGTTAGTATTGACATGTAAAATTCTTGCCAAATGCTACCAGCATGTTGATTTTATCGCTCGTACAACAAACACAGAAGACTTTGATGACACTAACATCTACAGAACAAACGAGGCTGCACCTTGTGCCCACCTCTGCTGTCTGGAACATATATCTGTTATGCTAATCCCAGCATTGAGACCTCGCATTTCTGTGCCAGAAATCAAAGAAATCATGTGTGAACAGTCAATTTCTACTGACCCTATGCACTCACATTGCTGTGAGCAGGAAATGCAAAGATCAGACTTCAATCTGAATTGGACCCAATCCACTATGCCCAAGATCCAATCTGCTGATATCATGTCTTCATCCACCACACCTTATGTCAACAAAATGACAATTGTTGTTAATCAAGTTTGCTGTTGATGCTACTGTTTGTTTAACTGTAGTCAGGTGGACACCACCTGTGTTGTGGATGATGACACTTGGGACAGGGGATCAGCCTGAAGATAATTTAATCCAGAACAGCATGCCTGGTGGGGTTTAGGCCACAAGTGCATATATTATGTGACATCCTTTATTTGTGATTTAAACATGGCCCAGATGCATGTGTTCAGTGGCTGCATGAGGTGGTTCTGAATTCACGTTCTTCTCCTTGAAGCTGGGAGCAAAATTACCATGGGCCAAATACTGGAAAACTGGATTTGATATCACACTGTAGTTGCCTTGACTGAAGATTTGCAGTCATCTGGAGGGTTATGGTGTTAATATTGTGTGTATGTTGTTGTGTAGTGTAACGCAGAAAAAAAGGCCTGACTCACCATCACCCAGCTGTTCTTCAATGAAGAGTGATTCATCTATGGAGATTCCTCAAAATTTTAAAGCTGGAGAGCCTTCATCTGGACACAGGTAATTATTCTTTAAATTGCTCAAAGTATCTAGATTTTTCAGTCCAGAACATTTGCAGAATTCTTGTAGAAAATGTGTAAGAATTAAACATCACTGCATCAGGAGCTATAACAACCAGTTAAATAGTCATATGTGTGTATGCAAGTATATTTCACTATTCATCATTTATTTACAAAACTCTGGATTTGGTGAATAGATTAATAGTGTAGATGATTTTGTGCCTATTGTCTTTGTCATTTTAGCAAAATTACTGCATTCAACTACAAAATCCAATTATTGGAAACAACAATTAAGCATTAAAATAAATAATAATAATAAAAGGAAAAACAAATGACTTCTCTAAACCTTTACAAAATTCATTTTTTTGTACTTATGCATTTTCACCTGCAGGGGGAAATAATTAATTTAACAATTCCTTAAAAAAAAAAAAAGAAGAAAAAAAAAAAAAAAGGGATTTAAATATATTAAAGAAGAAAAAACAAAGAATGCTAAAACAAAAACTTACATGTTGGGTCTTAAATGCACAATTCACAGGAAAATGAAACCCTGATGGCGATTATTCGCTTTAAAAAGTACAGGGGGGAAAAAAGTAGGGAATGGAGACATCTGGTGGACAAAGTGTGCAAAATCTTACAAATCCTGCAAGCACTTAGAACTGCATATCAATGGAACAACTTTAAAAACAATATACTGAGTGGTAAATGGGCAAAAACTTAAGTGGCTAACATTCTGACTTAAAGACTTTGCTGTAATCGATCACAATGGATGTAAAACACTAATTCAATCAATGACAATAAGTGGAAAGAAATTAAGTTTATTGAAATTAAACTTGTTTATGTCCTTTAAAAATGTATTCCAGAAGTAAAATTGTTGATATTGTGTGTATGTTGTTGTGTAGTGTAACCCGGATAAAAAGGCCAGACTCCTCGTCACTCAGCTGGATTTCCTTTAAGAGTGATGAATCTATGGATTTTTTATTTCCTGATTTTTCAGGACACAGGTAATTAATCTCTAAATTAGTCAAAGTATATAGATCTGTTTTATTCTTGTAGAAAACAGAGGGAAATCCTTCTCAGACAAAATTCTTGTTAAGAATTTGAACATGTGAGAGTTAAACATTATTGCATGAAAATGTACAACAGCCAGTTAAATAGTCAAATGTGTGTATGCAATAACAATTTCATCATTCGGAGAAGTGGGTATCATTTATTTATACTCTGAAATTGCTGAAGAGAATACAAGTGTAGATGATTCTGTGTATACTGCATTGACATTTTAGCAGAATTGCTGCATTCAGCTACAAAACGTATCTGGACACTACATTCAATACACTGTATTAATGTAGATTTGTATAAAAATAACAAAAACAAATGTGTGAAATGTAGTTCCTCACTGTCCTATAAACGTTTAAAAAAGAAATAAAACAGACTTTTGTTCCTGAAGTTTGTTATAAAGACCAGATCACTGTGTAGGTGCTAGTGTTTGATGGATATCTTGCAAAATCTTTTGATCCATTTTAGATCAAAGAGAAGGACATTTTTGAATTTTAATTTAGAATTTTAGTTTTTTTTTATATAAATATATATCATGGTCAGTATCACCTATTTGCTAACATTTAAATAGGGACTTAAAACATTAACTTGAATGTTAAAATGATTACTTATTATTATTATTATTATTTTTGTAAATCATTTACGATTCCAAAACTTTTTGCTTGCTTCCAATTGTAAGTTAAAAAAAAAAACATATTTTGGTTTCAGAGTTTTGGACTTCACTGTATATTATATGTGTGTGTATATATAACACATTCCTCTATTGTTGGAAACTAAAAAAAAAAAGGATGCTGGCAGTACTGATGTTCTCCATAGCAATCTATTAACTCTAGTCAGGAGTTTTATAAAAGCTGTCATTTACCATTTTCAGAAGTATTTTTTATTCCCAGTAGGCATCGATTTCCACATATTTGCCTTCCACTTCTTCACTCGTTTCTGTTGGCCAGACCTGTTGTAGTGTTTATATGCTGGCCATACGTTTACTTAGTTCTCTGAGATTTTTGCAGTGCATGATGGTTCTTTTTGAAGACAGGAGGTGAAGCTGGAGGTAGCAGAGCTGAAGATGTTGAGATGTTCGTTGGGAGTGACGACGATGGACAGGATTAGAAATGAGTTTATTAGAGGGACAGTGCATGTAGGACGTTTTGGAGACAAGGTGAGGGAGGTGAGATTGAGATGGTTTGGACATGTGCAGAGGAGGGACATGGGGTATATCAGTAGGAGAATGCTGAGGATGGAGACACCAGGAAGGAGGAAAAGAGGAAGACCAAGGAGGAGGTTTATGGATGTGGTGAGGGAAGACCAGTTGACTTTAAAAGTGCACAGAAACATTTACACTTGCACCAGTGAGAAGAGTAACATCACAGTCTGTGTTTTAGAACAATACTAAGCAGGATAGGCAGAGGCTCTCCAGAGGCTGATGTGATCTCCCAGACCTGTAGTCTGTCTACAGCAAATGGTGCTCTACCAAGTCCATCTGAACTAGGGCTCTTCTCTTTGCTGCAGTCAAGGAAAACTGAAGATCCTGAGAGTAAATTCTTTTTGAAATAGCTCCAGTCCTCAATCAGGAGATGACCAAGATTAAAGCCTGGACCTAAATGTTCAACACCCACCATGACCACACCCACTACCTCAGTCTTTTTGCAAATGCAAAACTGCAATTTTTTTTACGTAAATGAATGCATATATTTTATTAAATAAAAAATATATACAGAGGGACAGAAGGAAAACTTTGGGTTGTGCAGGTTTCGGTATTTGACTAACTCAGGAGAATGTTGGGAGGCAGCACTCTGTTGAGTAGGATGGTGATGTTTAGAAAGTACCTGTGCTGGAGTCAGTTAGTGGTGATGGTCCTGTAGGGTGATGAGTCCTTGTGAGTGGTGGGAGAGGTCATCTAAAAGGCTGGCTGCTTTGGGTATTGTACAAAATCAAAATAGTGTGTAGAGAGATCCTGGTAATCTTTGTTTTCAGATGTTCCAACAACCTGCTGTAGGTTCTCATGGAAAGAGAACCTACAGTGGTGACACAGCAGGTCAGGATGCTCTGTTTTGCCCCTCTGTAGAATGTTAACACATTAAAATCTGTTGCATTTTGCAGCTGATATCAGATTTAAGTATAGATTGTGTTAAGTATAAATCTTAGGTGTTTTATTATAATAGAAGTGGTACAGAATCTTATTTTGGTTGTCCACAGTGTCCTGCATGGGGATGGAAACAGAGATGAACAGATCTTTGAAGATCCAGGGTAATATCATGACTATGACATTCTGTTACAATTTCTTTTAATTATTTACTTGTTAATCAAACTTTATTTCTAGAGACTGATCAGATTCTCTAAAATATACACTATACTTTACACAAAAATAATTTTTTTTCACTTGATGATGTCGCAACATGATCCTTTCATATCACAGGTGTGGATCTTCATCTTCTGTAACTGAAGTTCAGAAGAAATGCAAATTAAACCTAATTAAGAGGTTTCAGCACTTGAATGAGGTGATAACAGAGCAGGGAAACCCAACACTTCTCAGTGAGATCTACACAGATCTCTTCATCACAGAAGGAGACAGTGGAAAAGTCAATAAGGAACATGAGGTGAGACAGATCGAGGCAGCATCCAGGAGAGCAGCAACAGCAGAAACACCTATCAAATGCAGTGAGATCTTTAAGCCCTTATCTGAAGAAGACAAACCCATCAGGATCGTTCTGACAAAGGGAGTCGCTGGCATTGGAAAAACAGTCTCTGTGCAGAAATTCATTCTAGACTGGGCTGAAGGGAAAACAAATCAGGATTTCCTGTTCATATTTCCACTTCCTTTCAGAGAGCTCAATCTGATGAAGAATCAAAAACTGTGCCTGGTGGAGCTTCTTCACTTCTTTATAAAGGAGATAAAAGAACTAAATATTTCCAGACTGGACAAAGTTCTGTTTATTTTTGATGGTTTGGATGAGTGTCGTTTCCCTCTGGATTTCCAGAACACAGTGAGATTGTGTGATGTAACTGAACCAGCATCAGTAGATGTTCTGCTGATAAACCTGATCAAAGGAAACCTGCTTCCCTCTGCTCTCATCTGGCTCACCTCCAGACCAGCAGCAGCTGATCAAATCCCCCCTGAGTGTGTAGATCGAGTCACAGAGGTACGAGGGTTCAATGACCCTCAGAAGGAGGAATATTTCAGGAAGAGAATCAGTGATCAGAGCCTGAGCAGCAGAATCATCACACACCTGAAGTCATTAAGAAGCCTCTACATCATGTGCCACATCCCAGTCTTCTGCTGGATTTCAGCCACTGTTCTAGAGAGAATGTTGGGTGAAGCAGAGAGTGGAGAGATCCCCAAGACTCTGACTCAAATGTACACACACTTCCTCATCATTCAGACCAACTTCATAAAGAAAAAGTACACAAAGAGCCAAGAGGCAGATAAAGAAATGGTTCTGAAACTGGGGGAACTGGCTTTTCAGCAGCTGATGAAGGGCAACCTGATCTTCTATGAGGAAGACCTGATGGAGTGTGGCATTGATGTGACAGAAGCATCAGTGTATTCAGGTGTGTGTACAAAGATCTTCAGAGAGGAGTTTGGGCTTCACCAGAGTAAAGTGTACTGCTTTGTTCATCTGAGCATTCAGGAACATCTCGCAGCTCTGTATGTGCACCTGAAATTCATAAAGAAGAAGAAGAATGTTCTTCAGCGGAGTCTGTTGTCTAAACTGTTGGTGCTGCTAAAAAAAAAGACAATCTTGGATGTACACACGAGTGCTGTAGATCAGGCTCTACAGAGTAAAAATGGACATCTGGATCTTTTCCTTCGCTTTCTTCTGGGTCTCTCACTGGAGTCCAATCAGATCCTCTTAAAAACCCTGCTAACACCAACAGGAAGTAGTTCTTACCGAAAGCAGGATACAGTTCATTACATTAAGCTGAAGATCAGAGAAAATCCCTCAACAGAGAAAGCTCTCATTTTGTTCGACTGTCTTCGTGAACTAGAGGATCCTTTCCCAGAAGAATAAATTCAGCACTACATGTAAAAAAGCAGAGAAAAGTTAAATACCGAAGTATAATTTGAGGTTTTAAAGTCATACAGTATCTTACAAAAGTAAGTGCACCCCTCACATTTCAGCAACTATTTTAGTATCTTCTCAAGGGACAATACTATAGAAATAAAACCTAGATATATTTTAGAGTATCAGTGTGCAGCTTGTGCACCGGTACAGATTTACTGTCCCCTAAAACGAACTCAACATTCACACATTATTGTGCAAATTACTGCAGCAAAAGTGAGTCCACCCTCAGTGATAACAGCTGTACGTGGTGTAAACGTGCAAAGCCACACGTCCTCTTCATCATCTTCATGTTTTTGTCTGCTTGACAGAAACCATGCAAATTTGTGTATCTTGTATTTGGATCTTGTATTAGATCACATTTGGTCATTTGAGATTTGAGGGCTACCAGTTTGCTACACACTTCTGAAATAACAAATTTGCTCAATTTACCTTTAATTATATGTTATTATTAATAATTAATGATATTCATCTATATAAGGGGGTCAAACTCAATTTCACAGGGGGACAAAACTCAAAGCACACTTGAGGTCGCGGGCCGAACAGGATAAATATTTATTGAACACACTAAAACTAAATGTTTTTTTAACATAAATATGAATAAAAACAGACAGGAATATTATTCCAGAATAAATAAACTTAAACTTTATATAAATGTAAATAAATAACTCTCCATAAAAATATCTCGTCAAAATTATACAAGTTGGAAATATGAACATGCTGCGAAAAAACCCTGAACAAATCAATAAAAATTGTGTTTTTAAGTAAACGTTCAAATAACAACAAATCAAAACAATCAGATTTCTTTGATCTTATGCCATTTTATAAAAAATAAACTTAAAATTTAAATAACTTAAAATATTCTGCTCTCCATCAAAATATCTCCAGTCAAACACCAGACGTGTCACAGCTTCATCATGCAGCTCTTCAGAAACTCTCCCTCAGTAAATAACCTGCTGATGAGACTCTGATTTCTCCTCTGTTTTCACACCAGCTTCACTTTGTGATTTTTCTCTGGTGAAAAACGTCTGCTGAAATGTCAGATTCTTCTTCAACTCTTCTACTTTCTGGATCTTCTGCTCTGCATTCAGGTTCTTCAGCTTCTCCTGATGTTTTATATCGTAGTTCAAAACCTTAATTACAGTCACATTCACTCCACTAATAACACACACGTGTTTACCGCCAGTGTCAGTAAACATCTACTCAGAGTCAACTTTTCTCTTCACCACTGTGAGGCGCTGTTTCACAATAACTGTACAATAGGGTTAAATACATCAACAGAAGCTCAACTTGATTGACGCTGGAATGTTCTCAGGTAGTCTAGTGTTCAGTAAGACGGCTGAAGCGCTGCATTATGGGATCTGTAGTTTGTGTTATCAGTGCTTCATATTCGCCGGGACAATAATAACTATAATAATAGATCTTTATAAAATCATCTCTCGGGCCGGATATAATTGTACATCGGGCGGATGTGACACTGAGTTTGACACTGCTGATCTAGGTAAAGACACTGATCATGTTCATGATTTCTCACAATAATGATCAACAATTATTTTAAGCACCTGTGGGGATCCTCAAGCGCCATGTGTCTAACATCCAGCAGCTCCATGATGTCATTATAGAGGAGTGGAAGAGGATCCCAGGAACAACCTGTGCAGCTCTGGTGAATGTCATGACCAGGAGGATTAAAGAAACAACAATAAAGCAAATGAAAGCAAAATAACGATGGCGCTCAAACAAAATATTCACAATTTGGACACAGTTTTGACACGTTCACTGAGGGTGTACTCACTTTTGTTGGCAGTTATTTAGACTATAATGACTGTAGAGAAGTACAGATTTACTGTCCGTACAAACTGCACATTGATACTCTAAAATATATGCAAGTTTTGTCCCTCGAGAACTTATAATAGAATGGTTGCTGAAATGTGTATTTACTTTTCTGAGATACTGTAGGCAGAATGAGAACAGGGTCATCTGGAACTTGGTCATCAAAAACACCAACCAAGGTGGAATGATAATGACAGTTATGACAATAGCCAAACTTAACCAAACATGAAACACAAATACAACAAGAAGTAACATATCAATTACAAAAGGGGCAGAAGCTGAGCAGGAAGACAAAAACTTAAGAGAAAAAGAACATCTCAATATTGAAGGTGGACAAGGCAGGAGAATAGGGACACGAACTCGGAAAAAGAAACACAAGAAAAGACAAAAACTGTTAAAGATCAAGGCACGGGAATAATCTGTAAAAAAAAATTATAGTATTTGTGATAACATCATGACAGAACCTAAGCAAAACGACTGGACAAGTGACAAAAGAATACTACAAGGAACATCAAGACAAGCAAACATGGAGATACTACAGGACACGGCAATAAACCAACAAGAACACAAGCAAAAATGGATTACTTAAATACACACCAAACTAACAAGGAGCAGGTGGAAAACATCAGGACACAGCTAGAGAATAGGGAATAGGGAAAATGAAGCACAGTGGCGGCGTCTGGTTGCAAAATAAAAAAACAGAAGCACAGTCAACGAATTCACCCAGATCCTGACAGCATTTTAGACGAGGTTCTTCTGAGGCTCCTGCCTGTAGTTTCAGCATTCAGAAAGGCAGAGTAAGTGCTCCTGAAGATAAGTGTCTGAGCAAGAACTTAAGATTTATATATTGTACATTGTAAATGTGGCATGTGTTTGTTTTTCTTTTAGGTTTATTCATTGTGATCTAAATGAGAACGGCTGTTTGAGCTTTTGGCCTCAGCTCTGTCTCCTCTAATGAAATCGGAGACTCAGGAGTAAAGCTTTCTTTGCTGGACTGGAGAATCCTAACTGTAAACTGGAGATCCTGAGGTAAGTTCATCTTTGAGTCATATGAGTCCTGCTCCGCAGTTCCCCCTAGGCTACAAACCCTTGTGAGGTTATCTGCAGCGTTTCGAGGTGAATCTACATTTTACCATGAATATGTGTTAGTTAGATGTTGATCGATTTGTTAAACTCATCCAAACAACGGCTTTGAAGCTGCATTCATTGGATATTAGATTCATGCAGACATTTCAGCCAGACCACTGATTTCCATGCAGACTTCATGTCCCTCTACTCTTTAGTCTGGAATGTGTGGTGTCCATGGTTTCCAAAAAGAAATACAAATTTTGCTTCATCTGACCACAGAACAGTTTTCCACTTCACCTCAGTATATTTTAATGAGCTTCGGCCTGAAGAGGATGGTGGTGTTTCTGGATCATGTTCATGCATGACTACTTCTTTGCATGATAGAGATTAAACCTGCCTTTGTGGATGACATGCTTGTGTTCAGAGTGATATCTGGAGGTGTTTATGAGCCTGTGCAGTGATTTCTATTACAGAACCATGGCTGTTTTAAATGCAGTGCAGCCTGAGGACCTGAAGATCACAACCATCTAATATTGATTCTCACCCTTGTCGATTATGCACAAAGATTTCTCCAGATTCATTCAAACTTTTGATGATGATAAGTTCTGTAAATGATGAGATATTCCATTGTTTTGCAATGTTTTGCTCCACCCATCTTTACTTCTGGGAGACTCTGACTCTCTAAGATACACTATTTATACCCAATCATCTTACTGACCTGCTCATGAGATTTCTATGAAAAGGGTTTTATGTAATGCATATGAGCATAAGGTACCAATTACATGCCAGTTTGAGTGTTTCATGATGCGTAAGGGAGGAAAAGCTGTTGTTCTGTTTTGATGTTCTTGTGCTTGGTGCTCAGCAGCACCAGTCAGAGAGCAGCAATTTAAAGTTATGCTAAGCCATGTATGTGATGTCCATCGTCTAAATGCATGTTTCTTCACCCTGGCAGTGTATAGTTTATAAAGACTAGTGAAAGAAGCACCAATGATCTTCTCAGCACTTCAGACCCGTTCTTTGTGGTCCTCTAATATGGTAGATAAACCAAACCAAGCGGAAATAATAACTACACAGCTGAAGGTGAAGTCTAAACCTGCGTGTTACAGTAACTGTAAATTGTTGACTCTCAAAAGTCAAAAAATCTTAATTTTTCTTGTGATTTTAATATCAGTAACAAACCTGTTTCCATGTGATCAGTACTTAATTATTTGGAGTATTCGAAGCAGCATCATAACCGTAATAATAATAATAATGATAATAATAATAATAATAATAATAATATTATTAATAATAATTAATTATAACAGCGTGGACGTGTGCCATTGCCTCAAATCAATATTGTTATTATCCATGATGCTGCCTCGAGAACATGCTCTTACGCCAAATACCTGCTTTATCACCATCTAACCAGTCTGCACTTTGTCTTGTGTTCTGATCTGTTTCAGGTCCACTGAAATCAACAAAAATGGCAAAAAAAATCTAAATAAAAAAAATAAAAAAAACAACCACAGAATAAAATTGTATTTATTTTTTTCTCAAAACAAGAAAACAATTAAAAATTGTGTGGCAATTTTTCCATTTTCAGTCTGTGACACCAGTCTGCACCGTCTCTCTTTTTTTTTTTTTTCTTTTAATCCTTTTCTCTTTTTATAATATTAAAATAAAATATACTTGCAACCTCAGAAAGCAACTTCTGTTGAATATAAAATTTTCTCGAACATCCATTTGAACGCCGTCTGACCAGGTCTCCAGTGCAAAAGTGTGGCTTTGCTTTAAAATCACTTGGAGTCGCCTGGTTTTCAAAGGAGAAATGAAAAGCAAAAAAAATATGAAATGGGCGAAAAAAAAAGCGTAAACGGCTGGAGGAACCGAGAGCCGAGCTTCAAGTCCACATGCACAGACCTCTAACTCTCACATCTGTCCATCTTTTTCTGTAAAACACATGCTATAAGCTAGAAGTCAGTCAGTAATATTTTTCATCATGCCTGATTCCGGATGAGCGAATAATGAAAGGAGGGAAAATAAATAAAGAAAGAAAAGGAAGTGCACAACACAGTGCTCAACATGGCAACCTCTGAAGTGCAGTTCAAATTCCAATTCCATTGAATTAAAAAACATTTCTGTATTTATATTTTATAAATATTTTATACCGTATTTTCCAGACTAGAAGTCAGAACCTTCTAAAGTCTGCATGGAGAAATCGAGCTTGTTTCGGTTTTGTTCAGTCTTCGTACATGTAATACTCAATAACATGGATTTTATTGTTGATGATTTGACATAGTCTGGGGTTGATTGGTAAATCGAAGCTCATCCTGGAACTGTTGTCATAGCAACAGGTCCGGAATCTCAAACCTGCACAGGAGCAGGATTGTTTTACATGAACGAGATCAGGACTCGATCACTGATTTATGAGTGGAGGAGAAACGGAACGTCTGCGCCAGTTATTTTCATTCCATTTTTACAAGAAGATCCTGTTGTGAAAGAGGCAACATCGAGAAGCGTATATGGAGATCATTCTGAATTCAAAGTGGGATCGACTAAAACCTCCAGCTGATGGTTTTTTTTAAAGAGTGAATCATTGCCTTTGTTCATTAAAAGTTTGACTCGTAGTGTACAGTATAAGGAGTAAAAAAAATAAGCATGAAAAATACACACCGATCAGCCATAACATTATTAGCACTTGAGCTACAGGAACTCGTCTGTTGGATCCGACCACACGTCCAGCCTTCGCTCCTCACGTGCATCAATGATCCTCGTCCCCCACGACCCTGTCGCCGGTTCAACACTGTTCCTTCCTTGGAGCACTTTTAATAGATTCTGACCACTGCAGACCAGGAACATCTCAAAAGAGCTGCAGTTTTGGAGACACTCAGACCCAGACGTCTAGACGTTGTCTAGCTCGCCCATATTTCCTGCTTTCCACATCAACTTTGAGGACAAAATGTTCACCTGCTGCCTAATAAATAAATCCACCCACTAACAGGTGCCATGATAAAGATCATCAGTGTTCTTCACTTCACCGCTCAGAATGTTTTAATGTTCTAACATCAGAATGTTACGTCTGATCGGTGTGTAACACAGGAAACACTTACATTTCATTTCTCAGCAGCTTCCTGCCGGGTCTCTCTGCTCGTTTTTTGGAGATGTCGAGGTGTTCCCTAGCCTTTTTAAAAAGACTATCGAATTCTTTAATGATAACGTACATTATGCTCCTCAGCGGTAAAAAAAACAACCACACTTGTGCACTCATTGGTTATTGTATTTCACTGAGCAGCCAATCACAGCATTGTCTATCACAGTTTTTATTCTCCATATACTCTACAAATCCTTCCCAAGCACTGCGTGAACATGCGCTTATCTCCAAAAACTCAACCCTACTGTACTGATCAACTGTGCTCGAAGAACCTAACTAGCCAGAACATAAACCCCACATCTGATCCGAGACGAGGTGAGCGATGTAGGAGGAACCTGTGCTTAGCAGCTTCAGAGTCAAATCACAGCTTCTAGTCTGGAAAATTTGGTATTCGTTTTTTTTTTCTCGTTTGTTTGGAAATGGGTTTTATTTCTCCCAGGCCACATGGTTTCTGCTCTGCAAGAGAATACAGAAAAACAACATCTTCATCTCAGTCCCTCTGGTTTGTAACACATGCACTGGAGATTTCTCTTCGCTGAGTTGGATAGAAATCATTAAAAAAACAGGCTCTTCTTTTGTTTTTTTGTTTTTTTCTGTAGCAGCCTCGAAGAAAATCTTTTTATATATATATATATATATATATATATATATATATATATATATATATATATATATATAGAATTTGCATTCATGCAAAAAAAAGAAAAACTGAAATGTTTCTCATGACTTTAATACAGTACATCACCGAAAATAGCATCGTACCCGAGCGCAAAGGAGTTCCCTCGTTCGGTTTTTAGTATTTGTGTAAAAAAAATTTTTTTTTTAAATGATGAATCGTTTCGAATCTTGAGGAAGTGCAGTAAGGCTTCAGATGTCCTTCTCAGCTTCTTCTCATGTTCTTTTTCTCTTGGTAGTTCACTCATGGCTTTTGTGTGTGTGTTTTTTTTCCCCTCCATCCCAACCTGAGGATGGAGAACACAGAGTTCCTTTTGCATATGAAACAGAACATCATTTAAAACCTTACGGTCGCCATCATTCTCTTGACCTCAAACGAAATTGGCTTCATTTTTGTATTGTTCTGGATTCATCCGTTTGTAATGAATGTTCATTTGCTTTTGTGCAGGTTTTTTTTTTTTCCTCCAAACTTCTGGAGTAAAAACAATGACATGAAACAGAACAAGTTCATCATCCCTCGTTCAAAAACAGGACTCTTTTGGGGTTTTTTTGTTTGTTTGTTTTCTTCGTCCTCACAGAGGGTCATTTTTGCTTCATCGGGAGAAGCAGCCACGCACGGTGTTTTGGATTTTCGGAGCTCCACCATACCTCTCTGCTCTTCTCCTTTTTTGGTCCACATGGCTTTTTGTAGATTTTTTTCTTCTCCTTGTCATCCGTGTGAAAAGGAGACAAATCAGCCCAAGGTTGGAGACTTTCCATCCCAGAACGATCTCTTTTGTTTAACCAGACACAATGCTATTTGTCTTCTTCTGTCTGGAACCTCTGAGCTGTCTGTCTGACTGTCTGTCTGTCTTCTTTCTGTCTGTCTGTCTTCTCTTTGTCTGTCTGTCAGTCATTAATGATGCTCGACCCCAAATGCTCGTCTCCTGTGTCTCCTCATTTCCTTGTTTCTCTTTTGGCAGCAGGAAGAAGGCAACACGTTCTTGCTCTCGGTTTTCCCGCGGGACGCAGCGTGAAGCATGCAGAGGACGTCTCGGTGCCGTTATGAGCGAACGCTTGATTTCCCGGCTGCTCTTTCAGGAGCTTTACTGCTCAAAGGGGCCAGCGTCGGATCCACCAGCGAGGTGGGGGGGAACAGTTTGTACCAACCGATCACCATGTTTGTGAGCTCCAAGTCATCCAGCAGGATCTGAGCTGCACCCATGAACGACTTGTGGTCCATACGGCCGTAATCCCCCCACACGATGATCTGAAAAACACCCGTTTAGAGTTTAATGTTAACGGAAGAGATTCAGTATAAACATCATGCAAAATCTTTTATAGGATTACAGGAGGGTCCTGGATCGAGTGTTCTAACTTATGTTTAAGCTGAAGAAGAAGCTGTGGAGTCAAAACATTCAGGTCGTGTGTGTGTGTGTGTGTGTGTGTGTGTGTGTGTATGAGGGCTTCCTGGGACTGCAGTTTGGTTTTCTTGGTTCTTTTTTCAGTAATTAGGTTCTCACGACTGTTTAATAGTAAAGTATGTGTTTACAGTCACTTAAAATGTTTCTTCATGAAGAATTTTGTGTGTGAGGTTCACCTGTAAAACTTTTCCCTCAGGACTCTCCTCAAACTGCAGCTGCTGCTGATACAGAGGGTCCAGTGTTTTCCTTGCCAGACGTGTCTTCTTCTTGTTTACACACTTCCCGTTGTCCAGTAAATACACTTTCACGTACGGAGCTGAAGAAACAAGTCAACAGAACACTGCTTTCAACTACAACTAGGCGACATCATGGAACAGCTGGATGTGGACTGATCTTTCAGTACATTTCAATTTAAACAGATGTTCATTACTCTCCAGCTACACCTCACAGTGCCTCACAGAACAAGGATTTAATACTGATTTATCACCTGGAGTCTGTTTGTTGCCCGGTTTTCCCACCAGACCTCGAGCACGAATCACCTCCACGTCCAGACGCTCTTTCCTGTGCACCATGCCGATCTGAATGTCACCTGAACAAATGTCGAAAAAGTTTAAAACAAGACTTCACCAGGCTCCATTACTGAGATCCAATTTCACTGGTGACTATGGTACTATGACGGGGAAAGGGAGAGAGGGAGCTGATATGATGGAGAGTAGAAAGGTAGAGATGTTATGTGGAAAGGGAGTAAGAGCAGGAACATTGGAGGTGTTTAAACTGTTCTATCATGGTGTGGATGGAAAGAGAAATGGTGTAGGGGGGATTCTGAAGGAAGAGTACAGTAAGAGTGTAGTGGAGGTGAAGAGAGTTTCTGAAAGGGTTTTGATCGTGAAGCTGGAAGTTGAAGGCGTGATGATAAATGTGATCAGTGTTTATGCTCCACAAGTGTGTTGTGAGATGGAGGAGAAGGAAAGATTCTGGAGTGAATTAGATGAAGTGGTAGAAGGTGAACCTAGAAATGTAAGATTGGTGATTGGGGCAGACTTTAATGGTCATGTAGGTGAAGGGAACAGAGGTGATGAGGAGGTGATGGTAGGTATGGTTTTAAGGAGAGGAATGTGGAAGGGCAGATGGTGGTAGATTTTGCTAAAAGGATGGAAATGGCAGTGGTGAACACGTATTTTAAGAAGAAGAAGGATCATAGGGTGACGTATAAGAGTGGAGGAAGGTGCACACAGGTGGATTATGTTCTATGTAGGAGATGCAACCTGAAGGAGATTGGAGACTGTAAGGTGTTGGCGGGGGACAGTGCAGCTAGACAGCATCGGATGGTGGTCTGTAGGATGGTTTTGGAGTTGAATAAGAAGAATAAGATGGTGACATCATAATAGCAGGTGAAAGAGGAAGACCAAGGTGGAGGTTTATGGATGTGGTGAGGGAAGACATGGAGGTAGTTGGGGTGAAAGAGGCAGATGTAGAGGAGGGGGTGTATGAAGACGTGTAGGGTGTATGATCCGCTGTGGTGCCCCCTAATGGGAGAAGCCGAAAGAAGACGAAGAAGAAGAAGAAAAATATATATGTTCAGAAGAAGCATCTCTTACCCATTGGGGGTGTGGCCAGGGTCTGTCTCCCAGCGAGTTGGGCGGGGCCTAAACCATCCAGGAACTCTGTGAACTGACTGTCTCTTGATATTTTTACGCCGGGGAAAATAAGACTGGGGACAAATCAGAGGGGACAAAAACTATTAGTGTAATGCTGAAAGATGTGTGTGTGTGTGTGTGTGTGTGTGTGTGTGTGTGTGTGTGTGTGTGTGTGTGTGTGTGTGTGTGTGTGTGTGTGTGTGTGTGCACTTTTAAGATGATTCTGTCCAGAAGGCCGATATTAAATATTAATATTCTGCTCTGGTCCAATGAGAAGAGCTGAAGATAATTGATTGGTCTGAGTAATAATGTTAGTAATAATCAATAATGATTAATATTACAGCTGAATAATGGAGTCATTAGAACCACTGCGATATTATATTTGATAGCAGGACACATTTGAATCATTTGGAGAAATAAATAAGGGATGTACTGTAGATTTTTTCCCTGAATGGTGGATTGAACATACTTTCCGGGTTTGAGCTTCTCCCCCTCCTCAGCCGTGTCTCTGCTCAGCTGCCGTGTCATCCTGCTCTTCATTTCGATGGCCAAACCCGTCTCTACACTCCTCTGAATGGCCAAACGTGCCGGCTTCTTCTTCTTCCCATCGTCTGTGAACGAAAAACATGAAGAGCCGTATTCATAGTGAGTGATGATTTGTGTAAAAGTCCAGGAGGACCATCAGATCAGGATTATGAGACGGTATTGTGCTTTTATATTTAATATTATGTATAATATTAAATATATATTAATAGACTTCATTATTTCCCTCCTCAAACTCCTCAAAATGTCAAGCTCTGAAGATTTCTTTTATTCTACCTAGCAGCACCACCTACTGGTTAAACGTTGTAATATCATGTTAAACATGTTTCCATGTAAAATAAATTTTTGCCAAAGGTTTATCAAATTTTCAGTAGTAGTAATAAATTATATTTGTTAAGTATCTTCCAATCACTAAAAATGTAGTATTAGTAACAGTATCAATAGTAGTATTGGTAACAGTATTAATAGTAGTATTAGTAACAGTATTAATAGTAACAGTAGTAGTAATGCACATGCCCACAAATATTTGTGAAACATGACATGACAGTTTCCTGTCCCTACCTGTGCTGTTCCCATTAAACAGACTGACGCAGGTGAAATAAACAGCGAGAGACTGGACTGAAACTGAGACACTCTGCTTGATGTGTGAATGCTTCACTCTGATCTGCCTCATCGTCATACCCTGCTTACCCTCACACACACTCCCGCAACAACCACTAACACACGCGTCCTGTCCAGTCCTGCCGCTGAGCTCTCTATCAAGTGAGAGTTAGATGAGTGTGTGTGTGTGTTTGTGTGTGTGTTTATCAGTTTATTTATTTTCTACAGAAAGGAAAGATGGGAGGAGACAGAATTTATCAGCCAATCAGGAGTGGATTTAGTGATATGCCTTTTCCACAGAAGAGATAGTGTACACACACACACACACACACACACACACACACACATTAATGTTTACTGAGCACCTCCATACCCTAATCTACAAAATGTTAACGAAAGAAGTGCCAGACATCGGAGCTTCCGAGGAGTTTGTAACTTATCAGTGTTTATTCAGACTCTTCCTGGGAAACACATTAACCACTGATACATGGCCAGAAACACAGACATCACTTCTGGTTCTCAGGCTTCCTCAACGGCCCAGCAGCATCGTAATGCAGGGATTTGAACCCATGACCTTCCAATCAGAAGTCCAGCATCTAATCTACTGAGCTATCTTTTACATTTATATCATACATACAACTGGGCACTTATACTGTTAAGGGCCTTGGGCCCTCGAGTTACAGTCCAGTGTGGCTGGGATTCGAACTCACGAAAGTCCGATGCCTTTACCACTAATCTACCACTTTGGATGAGGTCTTCTGCCCTATCACATGGTTAATTTGGCCACTCTGGCTTTCTGCTCCCTCTGATTTGTCTGCTGGAGTTCAAATGAACAGATACACCTGGGCAGGTTGTGTCCAAATACTTTTGAAACCATGAAAATGAAGGGACTGGGAACAATAATTTGGAAAATGGCTGCAGTTTGATCTCAGTTGGTTTACAAAATAATACTGGCAGTGATATTTTTCTAATACACTGAGTTTCCTGTATTGCCCAAAATATAGAGTGACCATTTTTAACTACTAAAGAGGAAAAAATAAACAGTGTCAATTCATCACACACAGCAGAATAAAAAAACACAAGTCAAGGAATATACACAATCGCTACACACTCGCTACCCACTCATCTTTCCCCGGCATTGAAGTCGTCACTAAGCCCGTGCTGAGACCCTCACGCTAACCCCACTGCTGTGTTTATAAGAATCGGTGCACTCAAAGCGCACTTTCACTACACCAGAAGAGAAACTCTGGGTTTGGGAAAGGTCAGAGTTATTTTGGATGTTTGTGGTTGACTTCCCAGGAAGAGCTGAAAGAAATAGCATGGTATCATCTGCGTGAAATTCTTTCCCAGTGCAGCCTCTGTGATCGAGAAGGAAACATGTTCCAGTTGCTATTTTGATCCTTTCTCTCGAATCTGCTCTTCAAACATCACTGAAGGCTTTAACTTCAATGTCTGTGCTGGGAAGTGAACAGTTTTTTCCTATGAAGAACCAAATATCAAAGTTGACTGAGAGCCATGAGCCGAAAGTACATGTGCATTATAAGAGACGGCATAACCGAGCCCCTTTCTCTCTGTCTGCCGACTGTCCGTCTGTCTGGCTACTTTTCTGAGACTGTAAGTTTGTCTCTAATGGGCGAGTCAGTTGCGACTGTGGTGAAGGAAAAACTCCCTAACAAGGCATGAGGAAGGAACCTTGAGAGGAACCAGATTTAAAAGGAAACCCGTCCTCATTTAGACACAAAATGTCCATTCATTACAGTTCCATCATTGTTAAAGTGGGCGATTAACGTATGGTCCTGAGCACATTGTGGTAGACTGTTGATATCAATTACAGTCTAAATCCAAAGATCTGAAAGCTCCATACCTACATTCTGGATTCTACACAAATAGATTTCTGTAAATTTCAGTCTGAAACATACAGACCACATGAAGGTGACCCATAATGAGCTTCTGCAGCAGTCCAAAACAACAGAAACACAACACACAACCCAATCACTGTGGTAAAAAATTGTTAGAATTATTAGTGAAACACGCTTGATCTCATCGACACGTGAGATTGAAGGATTAGACTCCCACCATCCCAAAAAAACTTCTTTGCCCCCAGCAGGCATCAGTGGGGGTCTCGGTTTGACGGAAGAAGAGCTTCGGGCCCCAAAGTTTCGTAACGATTTCTCAGTAAGCTCTTTTTATTCATCTGTTTATCTTTAATTTGTCAAAGCATACTGGAGAAGTAGCCAATCAACAAAGGGCAACAAGACACAGGAGATGTTCCTGAAAAATCATCAAGCATCAACCTTCATATCCTTCATGCCCTCCCCGTTTCCTGTAGGTTTGTGGGTTAGAAGTCTTCGAGATCCTTCGATTTTAGGTTTCTTCTTTCCTGCCTTTAGGCATTCTCATTTCTTTTCTCCGAATTATTGATCATTTCTCTTTAAATCCATGCTGAGTTTCCTATTGAATCTGCAACATCTGAGTGACTTCAGACTTCAGACTTCACATTTGGGCTCTGAAGCATCTTTACAGTTCGCTCGTTGTGGTGATAGCACATGTATTTTAACACCAGGTCCTGAATAAACCAGTGGATTTCACCTTCTGGACTACAAAAACAGTGAACTTTGTTGTGCTCAGAAAATAAATCATGAGCTAATCTGCTGAGAGGGTTGCCATTCACTTGGAATCCCTCGCACAAATTTGTATCTAATGACACGTATTTCGTATGAAATACGTGTGTATCAAAATTAATATTGCTCCATCTCAGTTTTCTAGAGCAAATGTGCCTTCAGAACTACCGTTCAGCCCTTCAGCACATTTATTCAGCGTTCAGCAAAAACACCACTCAGCAGCTTCACTAATGGAACTTCTCTCAAACTGCTGAGGTGTACAGAAATACGACCTAAGAACCTCCAAACAGACATTCGGAACATCAGAACTTCCCAGCGATAGGTGTTCTGAACTTATACTCTGAACTTCAGAACACTTGGGTGGAAGTGCACTAGTAACTCCTTCTCAGATATTCCGAACAGCCAATCAAAACTTCGGAAAAAACATCTAGGAATTTTTAAACAACTTTTCATCAATGTTCCCTCATTACATGTACAGCATTTGGGGCAGTGTCCAGAGTGGTAGCTTAGTGCTTAAGGCTTTGGACTTTGGCTTTAAAGAGGTTCAAATCCCAGCTACACCAAGTTGCCACTTCTGGGCCCCTGATCAAGGCCCTTAAGCCCAGAGCTGCTCAGTTGTATGAATGAGATCAACTGTAAGTCACTTACAATTATCTCTTTTATACACCTGAGCAGTTCAGAGTTAAGTGGTTACTAATCAGAAGGTTGTGAGTTCAAGCCCCAGCACCACCATGATAACTTGAGCAAGGCCCTTAAAGAAAGTGCTGTAATGTATATGTGGCAAGTAAAAGCCTCTCTTAAGGGCCATACTCAAGGGCCCAGTGATTTTGCTATTTGTTGGATTTGGAGAGGTTTCTCACGGTCTACTGTTTTTTGTTCAGGTTATGGTTCAGGTTACATGTAGATATAAATAAAAAAGAACATGTTCACGTGTATCCACTCCCTGGTCTTTACATGACAGAACATGACACTGAGAGTGCTGTGAAAGGTGAGATTTCTATACAAGTGCTAATTAAGGGTCTAAGTAATTAGTGATCTAACAGTCATGTAATGGTGTAGTAATGGTGGCTGATGGGAATTCAGTATTCCAGGGTTATATTCCTGACCCAATTAAATAAACACTCAACACACACACACACACACACACACACACACACACACACACACACACACACACACACACACACACATTTACATATTTGTACTTATTAGTAACTAGAACAGTTTCCTGCACAGTGATCGTAGTAGCAAATTACTGGTACATTGAGTTTGTATAGTTTTTTTCTATTGGCAGAGTTCGAGAAATTGATAGTATTTGTAGTATTAGAAGTATTGATGTAATAGTGTTATTAACAGTATTATTCTTATTAATAGCAGTATTAGAACTAGAGTAGAGAAAGTTAGAAGTAGAAACACTGTTATAAGCAGTTTTTAGGGTATTATTAATAAAAATTAGTTGGTAGATTTATAATTAATATAATACAATTAATCAAATAAAATCTAATCTAATCTAATCTAATCTAATCTAATCTAATATAACATAATATAATATAATCCCAATTCCAAAGTTGGGTCACTGAGTAAAATGTAAAAAAAAAACAGAATGTAATGATGTATGAATATTTCTATTCACAACAAAACATAGAAAACGTTTGAAATATGTTTAAAATTAGGATATTTTACATTTTTAAGAAAAGATTTTGTTAGTTTAAATGTTATGGCAGTAAAATGTCTCAAAAAGTAAATCTTTACCAAAATAAACAGGTTTTTTTGCAACTAATGAGGTTAATTGACAGCAGGTCAGTAAGATGATTGGGTATAAATAGTGTATCTTAGAGAGGCAGAGTCTCTCAGAAGTAAATCTGGGTGGAGCTTCAGCAATCTGTGAAAGACTGTGTGTACAAATTGTGAAAGAACTTCAGAATAATGTTCCTCAACATCAAATAACTAAACAGTTGAAACTTATTAAAGAATCTGGAGAAATCTCTGTGCAGAAGGGATACGGGCGAAAATCAACATCGGATGTCAGGGATCTTTGGGTCCTCAGGCCGCACTGCATTTAAAACAGTCATAGTTCTGCAATGGAAATCACTGCGTGGGCTCATTAACACCTCCAGATATCATTATCCGTGAACACGGTTTGCGGTCTCATTCACAAATGCAAATTTCAGGGAAAGTCTTGCATATTTCAGCAAGATGATGTTAACTGCATCTATTACAATAGCATGACTTCCTAGTAGAAGACCTGCTGCAGTCTAGACCTTTCACCGTTTAAAAACATCTGGCGCATCATGAAACAAAAAACACAACAAAGAAAACCCAGAACTATTGAGGAGCTAAAATCCATTTCTGCATTTCTCTCCCAAAACTTCAGCAACTGATCTCCTCAACCTCTGGGTTTATGAGATTTGCAAATCATTGCATTCTGTTTTCAGATTTGTTTGGAAAACAACCACAACTTGTCATAATGTTTATGTTTTTGGCAGAAATATTGGTAGTAATAATTGTAATGGTATTGTATATATAGTGATTTATAAATGATGATAATTTATAAAACAAAGGAACAGAGAAGAAGTTTGGCCCTTACCCTCTGGATCCAGCTGTGATGTGCTCTGGCTCTTCTTGCCCAGACCCACCATGGCGGCCATCTTGGCCCCGAAGCTGGAGCGTCTCTTTTTGTCATCCTCGTCGTCGTCGTTCCTGCCGAGCGAGCACATTTCCCCTCCTACGCTGGAGCTCTTGGTGATGTTGGAGCCAGGAGTCGCTGTCTGAGCCCTGTGTTTGATTTTGGACGTAAACCCACTGTCAGCAACGCAGGAGTATGAACCAGGGAGGAGGAAGGAAAGGATGAAGAACAGAATGGAAGACAGGACAGAGAGAAAGAAAGACAGAAAGAGAGAGAGAGAGAGAGAGAGAGAGAGAGAGGAAAGGACAGGGTTCAGCTACAGGATCAGGACAGGGTCAGAGCTACAGGACAGAGCTAAAGTGGAGAAGAGGAGGAGGAGAGCTACACCAGGAACTTTCCTCACATGCAAAATAAAATCCAGTCTTATATATTCCTCATTTACACTGTGCGACCAAAAGTTTGTGGACACCTCACCATCAAATTGCTGTGTGCTTCTTTTTAAACATCCCATTCCACATTCCTCCATTCACTCTTATATTGAGCTCCGCTGTCCAGGGAAGATTTAGTTTTTACATTTTATAGAGATTTGTGGAGATTCATTCAGCCACAAGACTGTTAGTAAACCTGAGGTCCAATGAAAAATTTATTGATGCTAAAAAGGGTTCTATAGTAGGAGATCTTCCACTCCAACCCATGGAAAGAAGATCTTCATGGAGCTGCTTTGTGCTGTTTGTGTCATGCTGGAACAGGTTTAGGTCTCATAGCTCAAGTGAAGGGAAAATGTTGTTCTACTGCTTCCAAAGGCAAAAGAGAAAATAGAAACACAAGGCTGAAAAGTCGAGTGTCCCAATACTTTTTACCCTGCTGTGTGCTAGGGTTAGGGTTAGGGTTAGGGTTAGGGTTAGGGTTAGGGTTATATCTATAAAGCTGCTTCGTGTTGATGCGTTTCGTTAAACACGATGAACGACGTGAACTGAATTACATACTGTTTTAAAATACTTAATAAAATACTGTTGTTTTTTTAAATATGAATTGTACTTCAATTCTGCGAAAATATTTACATTTATTATCATTTTTTTTTCTATTTGTTCACATTATTCTGACCTGTCAGGCTCCTCCACCTCCTCTACTCCATTCTCCTTCTCTTTTTCTTCTTCATTTTCTCCTCCTTCTACACTAGCTTCTCTCCCCATCACACTCTCCTCCCCCTGAGACTGACTCTGCTGGACAGCCTCACCACGGCTACACACACACACTCACACACGCACACACACACACACACACACACACACACACACACACGAGCCGACATGCAAAATGATACAATGATACACAGTGAGATAAACAGACAAACACACAGGTACAAAAAGACAGATACATACAAACAGATAAATACACATACAATAAGACACACACACACACACACACACACACACACACACACACACACACACACACAAACACACATATATACAGGCCATAAGAAAGCGTGCAGGACGAAAGAAAGGAGGAAAAACCTGTCAGCATGCACAACACATTGATATAAAAACATAATAAATAGGAAGTAGAATCTCAGGTCGTCTAAGGTCACCTGATTTTGCGAGCGGCCCGCGCTCTCTCCGACTGGACGGACATGTAGCTGGCGCTGCTGAGCCGAGACGTGCTGGACATGGCGGAGACGTCGCTGACGTCGCTGTCCGAGGACTTCATAGACAGGCTGTCCATTCCCCGCTGTACAGGACACACAATACACCACACCTTCAATCATACACACATTCATGGAATAACACACGCATGCTGTAATAGGAAGGAGGAGCTCCATGCCATCACCACCAAATAGTTACCGCTTTAACTAAATAACCACATCATACTTTTTATCCATTTATAGTTACATTTAATGTTAAGGAATGTTGGCGAAGCAACTGAAATAAGCAAAACCATAAGGGATGGTGTGTCGCTGCAAACAGCTGTGGTAGCAACATTGCTTCAGAGTGGAAACCAGACATTTGGACTTATCACACCAAAAGACTATTCTTTACTGATCTACTGTTCATTCCTTGGGTTTTTTTTGGGCCAAGCAAATCTCTTCTGCTCGTTGTTCTTCTGAAGTAATGGTTTCTTTGCCACAATTTTAACGCCTGACTCACGTATGAAAATGTCTGACACTTGAACCCTGAGGCGCATTTATGTGCAGTAAATCGGCGCTTTGAGTAGCTGGTAATTCTAATAAACGTATTCTAAAAATCTTCTGCAGCAGAGGCAGCTCTTGGTCTTCTGATTCAATTCATTTTTATTTGTATTGTGCTTTTAACAATGGACAGTGTCATGGACATAATGTGATGATTAAGAATAAATAAGATGTTTAGGTTTGTCCCTGATGAATGAGTGGGTGGCGACTGTGGTAAAGGAAAATCTCCCTGAGATGGTATAAGGAAGAAACCTTGAGAGGAACCAGAATCAAGAGGGAACCCATCCTCATATGGGTGGAAACCGAATGTCTATTCATTACAGTTAAACGTTGCTGAAATGTGCAGTAATTGGTGATCAAATGCAACCTGTAGTCCTGAGCCATTCTAGCAGACAAATCCATCCTTAAGGCTCCTGTGTTTCTTCATAACCACATGGAGCCTCAGGGCATTAATGCAAAACCATCCCTAGCTGCACAAAGTGGCCTCCAGATGAAAGGAATCCCATCAAGTTCTTTACTGGGATGGTCCTCATGAGAGACTGTGTCATCATGGCGTTTGATGGTTTTGGAGATACATTTAAAGTTCTTGAGATGTTTCAGATTGACTTTATTTCTTAAAGAAATTATGGATATTTTCTCCTTAGAAATAAACATATTCTGGGATTTTTAACACGTTTTAGTTCACAACATATTTCCAGATGTGTATCGTTTGGATTCTTCAGTATTAAAGAACATTCTTCTTCTGCTACTTTCAGCTTCTCCCATTAGGGGGCGCCACAGCGGATTTTCCGTCTCCACACCCCCCTGTCCTCTACATCTGCCTCTTTCACACCGACTACCTGCATGTCTTCCCTCACCACATCCATAAACCTCCTCTTTGATGTTGAAAATAATAAAAACAAATAAAAACCACTAAAGGAGAAGAAAGTCTGAACTTTAGATTGGTAGTGAATATGAGCTGTTGCTATAGCAACCATACCACTTTCTGTCATCACACTGCCATTATACATGATGTATATTTTTGATCGCTTTTGAAAGCCACTTTCTGTCCTTCCGTATTTGTTTTGCAGAAGATTTATAAAATCAGTAAGAAAACGTGATTAGTGAGAAATGTACATACCCTGGATGGATCCTTCAGAGAACCTGTAGGAACAAAAACAATAAAAACGATAAATATCACAGAAAACCTGAGGGTTTTCTTTTTCATTTCTTTTTATGCTATAAATGCCGCTGTGTGGGTAAAATATTAGAACCATGTTCTCTAGGAGGATGTTTCCTCTAGAGCTGTGGGTTCTCCTACTAAAGCGAAAGGTTACAAGGCCATGGAAACGCAGGGAGAGGCTATACACACTACACACACTGAAGCTGAGAAGCGCCGAAGTTATCTCCAGAGTTACACCAACACACACTCAGGTTTCAGGATTCTTCTCAGATCTCCTGCTCTTCAGCACACTTTTTCTCATAACCAGAATGTATAAAGCAGAATCTCCTGACATTATGTGCAACTTCTGTACCAATGATTCTCAAAGAAAAGCACATTCATTCCATCAGAGCTTTAAAACTACCACTGTGGAGCATTTTACCCAGTTTTATTGTCCATGTTCATCAGAAAGCTCTTCAGGACTTTCACAGAAGTCATACAATTTCAGGTAAATAAAGCAATGGATCAAGACACGATTTCATCCTAATTTTTAGAACTTCTGCAGATACTTTATGACATAAATAGTACACAATGTTTGCACTTTGGAAGTTCTGCAGGTCAGATCAAGTTATGTGTTTGGTGATGATATAAAAGTTTTGGATTCTAGACAGTCCAGTCAGAGGTGAAGGTTTGAGGTTTGAAGGGTTGTGACCCACAGCATATCAGTGCATCTGATACTGAAACACCTATTAAGATCAGCCAAGGAGAAGAAGAGTAAAAAAAAGCTTTGAAGAAACTCAGATTGTCCAGAACCAGCACAGGTACCAGAGTACAAGTTTACCAGCTCTGAGCAGAGCAAAAACTCAAAAAGCAAAGGAGCAAAAACACACGAATTATTTTCATTAATAAACATGTTTTCTTTCTACCCCGAGCCCCAGTTACAAAAAAAACATAAATACTTCAAACAAAACATCCAAAAGAAACTGTTCAACTCTGATGTGTACAAATACACACAACTCTAACATACAGCCACTCAATACGCCTCTTTATATCTATATCACTCGATTTCACTCTATATCACTCTATATCACTCGATATCATTCGATATCACTCTATATCACTCGATATCACTCGATATCACTCGATATAACTCTATATCACTCTCTATATCACTTTATATAACTCTATATCACTCTCTATATAACTATATCTGTACAACTAAACACAACTCTAACATACAGCCACTTAATACGCCTCTTTATATATCTATATCACTCTATATCACTCTATATCACTCTCTATATCACTCTCTATATCACTCTATATCACTCTCTATATAACTATATCTGTACAACTAAACACAACTCTAACATACAGCCACTTAATACGCCTCTTTATATATCTATATAACTCTATATCACTCTATATCACTCTCTATATCACTCTATATAACTCTATATCACTCTCTATATAACTATATCTGTACAACTAAACACAACTCTAACATACAGCCACTCAATACGCCCTTTTTATATATCTATATCACTCTATATCACTCGATATCACTCGATATCACTCTATATCACTCGATATCACTCGATATCACTCGATATCACTCGATATAACTCGATATCACTCTATATCACTCGATATCACTCGATATCACTTGATATAACTCGATATCACTCGATATAACTCGATATAACTCTATATCACTCTCTATATCACTCTCTATATCACTCTATATCACTCTCTATATAACTCTATATCACTCTCTATATAACTATATCTGTACAACTAAACACAACTCTAACATACAGCCACTCAATACGCCCTTTTTATATATCTATATCACTCTATATCACTCGATATCACTCGATATCACTCTATATCACTCGATATCACTCGATATCACTCGATATCACTCGATATCACTCGATATCACTTGATATAACTCGATATCACTCGATATAACTCGATATAACTCTATATCACTCTCTATATCACTCTCTATATCACTCTATATCACTCTCTATATAACTCTATATCTGTACAACTAAACACAACTCTAACATACAGCCACTCAATACGCCCTTTTTATATATCTATATCACTTTATATCACTTGATATCACTCAATATCACTCGATATCACTCTATATCACTCTCTATATAACTCTATATCACTCTCTATCTGTACAACTAAACACAACTCTAACATACAGCCACTCAATACGCCCTTTTTATAAATCTATATAACTCTATATCACTCTCTATCTGTACAACTAAACACAACTCTAACATACAGCCACTCAATACGCCCTTTTTATAAATCTATATAACTCTATATAACTCTATATAACTCTATATAACTCGATATCACTCGATATCACTCGATATCACTCGATATCACTCTATATCACTCTATATAACTCTATATAACTCGATATCACTCGATATCACTCTATATCACTCTATATAACTCTATATCACTCGATATCACTCGATATCACTCTATATCACTCTATATAACTCGATATCACTCTCTATATAACTCAATATCACTCTATATAACTCTATATAACTCTATACAACTCTATATAACTTTATATCACTCTATATAACTCTAAACAACTCTATATCACTCTCTATCTGTACAACTAAACACAACTCTAACATACAGCCACTCAATACGCCCTTTTTATATATCTATATAACTCTATATAACTCTATATCACTTTATATAACTCAATATGACTCTATATCACTTGATATCACTTTATATAACTCTATATAACTCTATACAACTCTATACAACTCTATATAACTTTATATCACTCAATATCACTCTATATCACTCTATATCACTCCATATAACTCTATATCACTCTCTATATAACTCTATATTACTCGATATCACTATATAACTCTATATCACTCTCTATATAACTCTATATCACTCTATATAACTTTATATCACTCTATATAACTCTATATCACTCTATATCACTCTATATCACTCTTTATATAACTCTATATCACTCTATATATAACTCTATATCACTCAATATCACTCTATATCACTCTATATCACTCTATATCACTCTATATAACTCTATATCTGTACAACTAAACACAACTCTAACATACAGGCATTCAATACGCCTCTTTATATATCTATATAACTCTATATCACTCTGTATCCCTCTTTATATCACTCTATATAACTCTATATATGTACAACTAAACACAACTATAATTTCATATCATTCTATATATAACTCCATAACGAGAGAGACAGGCAGGAGGGATGAATGAGAGGAAAAGAGGGACAGCCAAGATGAATAAAAGAGAGACAGGCAGCAGGACAATTAGGGGAGATTAAATGAAAGTGAGAGAGACAGAGAGCAGGGATGAAAGAGAGAAAGAGAGAGACAGTCAATGTGAGTGGAAGTCAAAGTGTTTGTTGTGTCAAACACTTTGAAGAGACCCGTACCCTCTCTCTCTTACACACACACCCACCCACCCACACACCCACACACACACACACACATACCGGAGCTGGGGGTTGATTCTTGGTCATTTACCTGCATCTCCGTTCTCTGTTATCGTCTCCCCCGAGCCTGAGTGAGGATGAGGATGTAGGTGTGGAGAATGGAGGCAAATTGATCACAAGATTAAAACACTCACACACACACACACACACACACACACCACAAAATGGTCAAGTGTGGATAGATAGATAGATAGATAGATAGATAGATAGATAGATAGATAGATAGATAGATAGATAGATAGATAGATAGATAGATAGATAGATAGATAGATAGATAGATAGATAGATAGATAGATAAAGTGAGAGGCATAAAGATCATAAAAGAAAAACAGAGTGACAAAGTAAAAGAGAAAGAAACACAGAGATAGAGGGTGAGAGAGAGAGTGAGTGAGAGAGAGAAAGAGAGGGAGAGAGAGAGAGAGACAGAAAGAAAGGAAGAAGAACAAACACACAGCACCACACACACACAACTGCTATATAATAATGACCCCTGTGGGTCAAAGGTCACACCACAGATCACCTAATGCACTTCATACCAGAGACTTTTTTCTGCTGGTCCTCCCACGTCACCTCTGGGTCACGGCACCAACACGGGAGAGACAAACAAACTTCAGTAATAATGCTACGGTCCAGGGGTGGAGCAGTGCACTCACACAGTTACTGATCCTCGCTCTCACACAAAATACACACTCACACACACACACACACACACACACGCACTTACACACAACAATACACATTCACACACCATACACACACTCATATTTACACACACACAAAACAACATACACACACTTATACATACCAGCACACACACATACACACTAACCTTAAACAAACCAATTCACACTCACACACACCAACACACACACACCAACACACAATCACGTGAGAGACTAACACAGAGAGCAGTTCACCTCTTACACCTACATCATGTGGGAATACTAATGAAGCTGTTAAAGTTCTCTACATGAAGCTCACGCTAGTCTATAACACACACACACACACACACACACACACACACACACACACACACACAATGTCCACTTGCCTTTACGCCCATTGACCGGAGGGGGGGCCACAGACTTTTCCTCAATTTCTTAACGTGATTGAGAACACACACACACACACACACACACACACACACACACACACACACACACACAGACACACACAGACACACGTCAAAATTCACTGAAGAAGTAAGGCATCACAGTGACACACCACAGCAACCACACACACAAACACACAGTGGAAAACCTCACTCTGACATGCATAAAAGAGTAGATTTGTCTATAACAAACACACACACACACACACACACACACACACACACACACACACACACACACACACACACACACACAAGAACATTCATGCTCAGCCTTCGTCTCACTTCCTGATTCCAATCTTAGCACCTTCTGAAAAATGAAAAAAAAAGTGGATGGAGATCACACACACTAGTGACACACCTGGAGCAGAAAGAGGCGGGGCTGGAGGCGGAGTTAGAGGCGGAGCTGATCCAGATGTAACTGAAACAACAGGTTCAAGAGGCAAAAAATGGGCGGGATCTGGATCAGAGACGGGGTCTGGTGCAGGGGGAGGTGCCAGGGCTGGAGGCTCCACCCCTATTAGGGCTTTAGCGATGAAAATGATGGAGGCGTATCAAAAAAAATATAAAAACCAAAAAAATAAATACAAACAGAGAAATGGAAGAATGATGATAAAGAAGATGATGAAGATGATGAAGATGTAACAGTTAGATTATTTCATGAACATTCATCTGTTTATAAAATACACGTGTTTTTTTTTACTGTAATTTTCAGCAAAAAAAAAATTATATTTGGGAGGAACGTTTTGGTTAGTTTTTTGTGTGTTTGTTTATTTGTTTGTTTCAGGTAAAACATTTTTTTTACATATTTTTGGTCACATTTTGCTGACTTTGTAAAAACTATTTAATGTTTAAATGTTACGTGTTCACAGTCAAATTGGGAAAAAAGTTAAAAGATTTACCCCATAACTCTAAACAGTTTTATTTCATGGTAAAAATGATAAATGAAAGATTTCCCTCCGGGTCGTCCCTCAGTGCTCTTGGAACCGAGTCGCAACAACACACTGAGGAATAAATCTATAGATATGACACTGTTTTATATATTCTTCATTTTGCACTTTTAAGAACCACTGTACCTACGGCTCATTGCAGATTTATTTAATAATTGATCTGATTCATTTCTAAATTAATTGTATTCATTTGATGTGGTATGCAATCGATTGAGACGCAATTTGACAATTTCAAATGATTTAAATGGTAAAAAATTAAATGAAAAATGTCTCTATATAAACATAATAATAATAATAATAATAATAATAATAATAATAATAATAATAATAATAAACATAATAATAATATTAATAATAGTAATACAGATTGAAGTCGTTAATTTATTATCATTTGTTTTACTTGGTGAATCGTGTTTTAATTTTTCGAGTTTATCTGATCCATCTGTTATTGGATATTTCTGTCCATCTTTGGGGTTTAGTTTTGTGTCTTATTAAACTTTGAACTGTTTTTTTAATATAAAATGGTTTTTGTTCAAACATCAAATTTGCTAAATTGTAAATTCTTTGCTAATTTATTATTTTTATTTTTTATTATTTCAGGCCACACAATATTCACACTTTGGGTTATATAGTAGTTTTGACATGTTCACTGAGGGTCTACTCACTTTTGTTGCAGTTAATTAAACAATAATGGCTGTATGTTGAGTTCTTTTTAGAGGACAGTAAATCTGTACTGATATACAACCTGAACACTGACTCCTCTAAATATATATCCCAGTTTAATTTCTATAGTAATATCCCTTGAGAAGGTACTAAAATTGTTGCTGAAATGTGAGGGGTGCACTTTCTTTTGTGAAATACTATATATGGTGAATACAAGGAAATTAATTTCATGAAAACAAATTCCAAGAGC
Source organism: Silurus aristotelis (assembly GCF_946808225.1). Taxonomy (NCBI): domain Eukaryota; kingdom Metazoa; phylum Chordata; class Actinopteri; order Siluriformes; family Siluridae; genus Silurus; species Silurus aristotelis. Next base: position 1,771,214 of record NC_139594.1, on the reverse strand, counting down.
TTCATTATTAGTAGAGACACAACACAGACACTAGTGCACACTCTCTCATCTTCATCTTCATATAAATACATGTACATTTTTCTGGCACTACTTTATCTCTGGGTGTAATTCAAAGCAGCAGAATTGGAGATGAAACAATGAGTATATAAAATAAAAGGAACTCAAAGCGTTATTTTGATCCATTCAGTCAGTTTTGCTCTGAAATGTCAATAGCAGCTGAACTCCTCAGTGCTGGGAGGAGCATGGTGTAAGGTGATCATCACCAGGATCATCACTAACTACAGCATGGAGGGTTTGAAGTAAATGCACTGAGCAGTGATTGCAGTAACTCTATTCTAACTACTGCTAGAACATTATTACCAGCCACGACGTGTGTGAAGGACGAAGACACTTCTCATGATAATGAGAACGCAGGATGCAGATGAAAGAGAAAAACAGGACACAATCAGATTGTAAAGTTAGATCAGTGAAAGTGACAGGATGGAGAGAATCGGTGGGAGGGAGGAAAATGAAACTATAGGGATTAATTCTAGTCAGCGTTCTGTTAGCCAATAGAAAAGATCCACACGCTAACCCGTGCTAAGCATTAGCGATTAGCATGACCTACAGTGTACTCTGGTTCAAATGTTCAGGCAAAACCAGATCTACAGGTCTACTCTGATATCTCCTATAAAGTTTTACCAGGCGCTGTTTGTGGTACTGGGGGCGAGGCAGGGGGCTGCTCGAGGGGCGGAGTCACATATCCTGCTACAACTTCATTCACAGAGGCTTCGCCCCGATCACAGAGAGAAATCAGACGAGAAGAAATGTCAAAACTCACTGCTTGAGAACAAGACAACAAGTTTTGGACAAAAATAAAATACACACTATACCCCCACCACACATCCACCACCACACACAACCACCACCACACACCCTTACACCGACCCACAAAAACACCCCCAACCCCACCCAAACCCACACCACCACACATAAACACACCCACACACATTCATTCCACCCACATACCCCCCCCCCCACACACCTTCATATCACCCACATACAATCACACACACACACCCAACACATTCATCCCACCCACATACCCCCACACACAACACCACACACACTCACACCCACATTCACCCACACCCACAACACCTATATCGCACCCACATACCCCCACACAAATACCAACTTCCACCACAACACAACCACACACACTCACACCCACAACCCCCCCACACACACACACACACCAACTTCCCCCACAACACCACCACACCCCCACACACACCCACACCTTCATCCCACCCACATACCCCCTTACACCTTCAACCCACCCACATACCTCCCCACACACACAACAATGTCCCACACAACACCACCACACACACCCACGCCCATATACACCCATACACACAACCACGTCCCCCACAACACCACCACACACACCCACGCCCATATACACCCACACACACAACCACGTCCCCCACAACACCACCACACACACCTACGCCCATATACACCCACACACACAACAACGTCCCCCACAACACCCCCACACATCTATAAATATTGAGTAATATTGATCGCAAAAATAAACTCCAGTAACCACATTGTGTTGTCACACAAATGACGTGTCTCCGACGTTCCAGACAAACAGCACACACAGTAACAGGACACGGCTATAGGGACCGGTACAAAGCACAGGAGTGCACACACACACACACACACACACACACACACACACACACACACACACACACACATACACACACACACACACACTACACACCTTCGTAAGGCTCTGCCACGCCCTCTCCATTATCTGGGAAAAGACGAGGTGAAGAACAGAACACTCACTACAGTAACACACAATCGCTCCAATACACACAGCTGTGTCTAGAAAAGTCTGGAATTTCTGCCAAATTGTGACCCTCAGTAAAAATACAGCATCCTTTTGGAGGGTTTTTGTTTTGCATTCATGGATTATGTGACCAATCACGGCTCAGAACCGGATCAGCTGATTCACTGATAACAATGAAGGAGCGCAGGACAGTCAGTGGAGATACTCACTCCGGTCGATGGAGCCCTTCGGGGGGACCTGCGGTAATTGTCGGCCCCTGCGTGCGGACGCCGGCGTGCCCAGGGGACTCGTTTGGAGCGACCCGGCCCGAGGATTCGCCCTGAAATAACAAACAAGAGGTTTAATACTGTTACTGAAGCCGAAGCGAGCGGTTACTGTGGTCAAAAGCACAGCCGAGACGCAGACACCGTGATCAGGAGAAATAAAGAAATAAATAAAAATTTCATGGTGAAGCAGAGAACTTTTTTTTTTTTTTTTTACAGAATATTCAGCAAAATCTTTAATATATCTCAAAAATAAAAACAACTACCTTTAAAAGATTAATATTTCGCAATCACTTTTGGCACGGGTTCATTCGTTCAGTTCAAATATACTGTAAAACCAAAAGTTTGTGGATACTAGAGCTTTTTTTTAACATCCACATTCCACAATCCATTTGCTGTTTTAATGATTTCCAATCTGCTAGAAAGAAATTCCACAAGAAGTCAGGTAGTACAGGGCGTGGGTGAGGTGAGAAGACCATTCCCATTCATCCCAGAGGTGTTCAATAGAATTTGGAGCTCTATAGCTGGAGATATTCTACTCCATCCCATGGAAAGAAGATCTTCATGAAGCTGGCTTTGTGGACTTTGTGTCAGGCTGGAACAGGGTTTGGGTCTCCGAGTTTAAGTGAAGGGAAAATTTCATGCTACTGCTTTAAAACACAAACAGTATGGCTGGTGTCCAAATACTTTTGGTAATATAGTGTGTGAGGGTCAATAAGAATAAACTGCAAGAAAACAAAATCTTAGCAAGTAAGAATCTTTAACTACTAGATGTGTTTAATGCATTGATACAATATATTATACACACACACATATATATATATATATAAATATATACAATTAGGGCTGTCAAAATGACTTTCTGTGTTAAAACCGTGGTAACGCAAATGAATTTTAATGACACTAATTTTATTAACGCACTGCGCATTTCTGTTTAACCATTTTTATTACAAATATAAATAAATAAATAAACAAGAGGCGAAATGAAAACCTTTAACGCAACACGTTTATTCACGACGTCTTTTCTTTACTCGGATATAAAAAAAATCAATAAACAATACTAAAAAATTTACGTTTTATCACTAAACATTTGTTTTACTGATGCGCCGAGTCTCAAATCAGCACAAAAATCCGCCATGATGCAACATCCGGCAATTAAAACCGTCCGTGTGGAAACATAGTGAAAGTTGCGTTTGGTGTCCTGATGATTAACGTCATTTAAAACACCAGAATTACTTTAAAACATTTACAGGAATATTTAGTCTTCATGCTTTATGTTGAGTTCGGTTTCACTAATAATAAACATACATTTGCATAAAGCATCAATTTTTGATTAGTATTAAACACTTAAAAAGTACATTTCAAACATATAAAGATGTGCGATTAATTTGTGATTAATCACGATTAAATATTTAAATCGACTGACAGCCCTAATATATATATATAAAATTTTCTTAATTTTTTTGGCATAAATTTCTCTACATTTCATTATTTTACCTGCTAAGAGCTGAATTTATTGCAGTGTAAATAAAGTGTAAATCAGAAGCAAAGGAAAAAAAAAAATTGTTCCAGTAAAAAAAAAAAAAAGATTTGGCAACCCTTTTATGAAAGTTGAAAAAATAATAATAAAATAAAAAAATAATAAAGGTTAGACAGGAAACACATACTCGAGCCCATGGTTTTAGGCTCCACATATTTGACCGGATCGGTGCATGCAAATTCGCAGCGGTAAATATGTCACAGGTCGAGTGCATTTTAACTGCCGCACGCGAGTTAAAATGCACGTCAAACAAACAAAAGACCTTCATAACACCTTCTGAGCATCGGGTTCGGTTCAATCGCCGAGTGAAGCAAGGTCAGGATCGAGACCGCTTTTGTGTTGCAGCGGATTGTAATAAACGATAAAAGAGGTCTGAGTGTGACGTGAGTCTAAGCGGACGTCTCATGAGAAGCGTCTCAGAAGGAGTGATGAAGTCAGAGAACAGGAGCGGTGTGAAAAAAACAACCACAGCTCGGGGAGGATAAAAGGCTGCGAGGAGGAAAAAAAGAAGAAGAAGAAGAAGAAGAAGAAGCGGCGGACATCCTTTAGCAGCGTTAGCGCAGCCGACGGGCCGTAAAACTAAAACAGGATGCTGTTCGACAACAAATGATAATGTTAGTACAGTCAAATCAAACAAATATCCCAAAAAAAAAAAAACAACAAGAACAAAGAAGCAAAACGACAGGATGCCAGATTCACACCATTATATCCCGGGAGAATATAAGTAGTGTGACACAAAGAAAAAAAAAAAAAACAACAGACGTTAGTTTTTTTGGAACCATCACGTGACCTCACGTTTCTAGTCTACTGATCGAACACAAATGAAAAACAGCACCAAAAGAAAAAGGAAGGAAAACAGAAAGTGGGCGGGGCATGGCTTGGGGTTAGTCGCCGCGATTGGTCAGGTCAGGATCACCTCGTTAGGGCAGGAGAAGGAGGGGCAGATCTCCTGGAGGGTAAAGACGGCATGGACCTCATGTAGGACGGTTCGGGACGCTCGGACGAGCGAGAACGGGTGTAGAAGTGTCTTTCCATCATGGGCCGCTGGTCAGCTGACCTCGACCTGTAATGTCTGTCCGCCGCGACGCGAGCATACCTGCGGAAATGTTCATCACACACGGATGCTTATGGCACCAAAAGAAACCCTCAGAATCCTGTGAAAATAACGTGTCATGTGCCAAAACAACATGCCAAAGATGCACTGGTCAGAGTTCTCTGTGACGGAAAAAAAACTGGAAAAATGAACAGGAACGAAGGAAAAGGTGTTAGTGAACGAAACTCAGAGCACCTGTGTGTGTGTGTGGGGGGGGGGGGGGGGGGGGATTTTAACCAAGAAGGAGTCATTTAGCATCTTTTAGTGCCACTTTATGATCTAAACTCGTCCTACTGCACTAGAACATTACCTCAGATCCTCCTCAAACACTTGGTGGCTAGCTGGGAACTCTGGTATCTGATCCTCTCTGGAGCAAAATGTAAAAAAACACTCGTTCAGTCAAAGTCCTAAAATTGTTGCTAAGCTTTAAACGAGTTCAGGAACGGTGTTCGAGACTGATATGGATGCTGGGGGTTATGTGATTATACCTTTCTGCATCTGTAGAAGGCTCGATTTCAATCTTGGGGAAGTTCCTGATGTAGAGACCAAGCTGGAGGTTAATATCTCACAACATGGTGGAGAAGAGGTTAAAAAGGTGTGGGAGTGTGGTGGAAAGATGAGCTAATGAACAGCAAAGGTGTCAAACATGCAGCACTGATCAGCTCTGATAAAATGCTGATCCAAATCTGATCCAGCTCTAATCCAAATCTGATCCAGCTCTAATACAATCTGATCCAAAACTGATTCAGCTCTTATACAAATCTGATCCAGCTCTAATACAAATCTGATCCAAATCTGATCCAGCTGATACAAATCTGATCCAGCTCTAATCCAAATCTGATCCAGCTCCAATACAATCTGATCCAAAACTGATTCAGCTATAATACAAAACTGATTCAGCTCTAATACAAATCTGATCCAAATATGATGCAGCTCTGCTACAAATCTGATCCAGCTCTAAGACAAATCTGATCTGAATCTGATGCAGCTCTAATACCAATCTAATCCAGGTCTAATACAATCTGACCCCAATCTGATCCATCTCTGATACAAATCTGATTAAGCTCTAATACAAATCTGATCCAAATCTGATCCAGCTCCAATACAAATCTGACCCAAATCTGATTTAGCTCTACTACAAATCTGATCCAAGTCTGATTCGGCTCTAAAACTAATCTGATCCAAATCTGGTCCAAATCTGATCAAGCTTTAATACAAATCTGATCCAGCTCTAATACAATTCTGATCTGAATCTAAAGCAGCTCTAATACAAATCTGATCCAAATCTGATCCATCTCTAATACAAATCTGATACAAATCTGATTCAGCTCTAATACAAATCCGATCCAACTCTAATACAAATTTGATACAAATCCAATACAAATCTGATCCGGGTCTAATACAATCTGATCCTAATCTGATTCAGATCTAATACAAATCTAATCCAGCTCTAATACAAATCTGATCCAAATCTGATTAATCTCTAATACAAATCTGTTTCAGCTTTATTACAAATCTGATCCAGCTCTAATACAAATCTGATCTAGCTCTAATACAAATCTGATCTGACTCTGATACAAATGTGATCTGACTCTAAACCGACTCTGATTCAGTGCAACAGATGAGTTTAAAATCCATGTGCTTAATTATATTATAATTCTCATGTGGACTGTAGATTAATAAAATATTCGAGGGAAAGAGCTTTGATGTTCCACTAGGGGGCAAGATTGAGCGATATAAATCAGATTTTACAGACGATATGGCCTAAAGTACTGACTTTCTCACACATACTTGGAGGCACACAATTGTATCAGACGTCTTGACGCTTATGATCAGACGCCACTCCAATGGATCAGAGGTAAAAGTTTTGACACCCCTGCTGTACAGTGATAATGTGAGGAATGTAGAAGTGATCATGTGATCTGCGTACAGACCCTGCGAGCTCTTACCTGTACTCATCAGCAGATCCGTTGGCGAGATGATTAGGCCATGGTGAGGAAACGTGATTGGGACTGTTGTAATGCCTTTATGAAGGGGGGTGAAGGATGGAAATGAAGATGTAGATGAATAAACTACACATGTACACATTAAATGAGCTCAAGAAATAAATAAAAATTTAAATAAATAAAAATGCTAACAGCTACAGCTAGCATAAAACCCTTACGAGCTAACATTAGCAACATCGTTAACTAGCTTTTTTGACACACTTTTTGACACGCATTTTTGACCCACATCCCGACCAGCACATGATCATAGCAACGATGCTAAAAGAAAGTGTGTTACTTGTTGCTGGATGGCCAGAAATTGACAATGAATTTGAATAAAATATGATAATATAAATATACAGCCTAAAAACTATATCTACAATCACCTTCCAGAACGTAAATGCAACTTTAATTTTAATTATATTTCTATTTCTATATTATTTATTATTATGTGTAATATTTTTTATTGCATTTACATTCAATTAAACTGTCAACTGTCACAATTCTCTTTAATTCTTCTTACTCTATTTTAATCTTTTTTTTATTCCCATATTTTGTTTTAATGTATTAATAACAGTTGTACTTTAAATTCTATTTAATTATTCTTATACTATTTTTTAAAGCATTCATTCCAATTACATTTTAATGCTTGTTTCACATATTTTTTAAATGTATAACTGCAATTATATATAATTGTACGATTGTCTCAATTTTAATTTTTTTATTTATTTATTTCAATTATGTTTTATTATTAATAATAATTAAATAATTCATTAATTATAATATATTTATTATTATTTTATTCATTTTCCTTTCAAGCACTTTTCATTTATTTTATTTTAATTACTTTATTTCTCTCTACTGCCCATTCTTTTAAATAATACTTAATAAAAAAATAAAAAAATTATACAATTTTCTTTCTTTTTTATTTTAATGTATTAAATGCAGTTAAATATATTATTATACAGTAAATGTTTATTTTATTGTACCTTTGTTTTTCATTTTTACGTTTTTTTATTTATTAAAATTTTTGTCCCACTCTAATTCTTATCCTGCCTTTTTTCCACTTCATGTTCAGTTAAACACGTTTTCCCAACACACGTGAGGGAAAGTGAAGTGATGCAGAACCTTGACTTTTTTTTTGGCTAAAACTGTTTTACTCTTTTACCTCTCTGGAGATTGATATGAGTCGCTGTAGAGAGACATTCTTCTATCGCTCCTCATCCTCCTGACCACAAAACACACCACACGCAGTCAGAAAAATCCTCACACAGCACTGTTCCTACTGCTACTGCTTTTACTGCTGCTCTACTCTACAGGGATCAGGTCCTGTTCTTCAGCACATCAACATGAAAAGGGAAGCTGCTAAAGGAACATCAGTCCATCACAAGAACACCAGGAACAGACCAGAAGCACAGGAGCAGCCTGAAGACTCAGAGAACATGGTTTTACTATCAAAGCTCCACAAGGTCTCTGTGATCTAAACACAGATACTAAAAACATGCTGCACTGAAGGTGGAGGTGAAGACATCTTCTAATCTACACCACTCTTCTAATCTACACCCCTCTTCTACTCTACACCACTCTTCTACTCTACACCACTCTTCTAATCTACACCACTCTTCTACTCTACACCACTCTTCTACTCTACACCCCTCTTCTACTCTACACCACTCTTCTACTCTACACCACTCTTCTAATCTACACCACTCTTCTAATCTACACCCCTCTTCTAATCTACAGCACTATTCTAATCTACACCCCTCTTCTACTCTACACCACTCTTCTAATCTACACCACTCTTCTACTCTACACCACTCTTCTACTCTACAGCACTGTTCTAATCTACAACCCTCTTCTACTCTACACCACTCTTCTAATCTACACCACTCTTCTAATCTACACCACTCTTCTACTCTACACCACTCTTCTAATCTACAGCACTATTCTAATCTACACCCCTCTTCTACTCTACACCCCTCTTCTACTCTACACCACTCTTCTAATCTACACCACTCTTCTAATCTACACCACTCTTCTAATCTACACCCCTCTTCTACTCTACACCACTCTTCTAATCTACACCCCTCTTCTAATCTACAGCACTATTCTAATCTACAGCACTATTCTAATCTACACCACTCTTCTACTCTACACCACTCTTCTACTCTACACCACTCTTCTACTCTACACCACTCTTCTACTCTACACCACTCTTCTACTCTACACCACTCTTCTAATCTACAGCACTATTCTAATCTACACCCCTCTTCTACTCTACACCACTCTTCTAATCTACACCACTCTTCTACTCTACACCACTCTTCTAATCTACAGCACTATTCTAATCTACACCCCTCTTCTACTCTACACCACTCTTCTACTCTACACCACTCTTCTAATCTACACCACTCTTCTAATCTACACCCCTCTTCTACTCTACACCACTCTTCTAATCTACACCCCTCTTCTACTCTACACCACTCTTCTAATCTACAGCACTATTCTAATCTACACCCCTCTTCTACTCTACACCACTCTTCTAATCTACACCACTCTTCTACTCTACACCACTCTTCTAATCTACAGCACTATTCTAATCTACACCCCTCTTCTACTCTACACCCCTCTTCTACTCTACACCACTCTTCTAATCTACACCCTTCTTCTAATCTACACCACTCTTCTACTCTACACACCTCTTCTACTCTACACCACTCTTCTAATCTACACCACTCTTCTAATCTACACCCCTCTTCTACTCTACACCACTCTTCTAATCTACACCCCTCTTCTACTCTACACCACTCTTCTAATCTACAGCACTATTCTAATCTACACCCCTCTTCTACTCTACACCACTCTTCTAATCTACACCACTCTTCTACTCTACACCACTCTTCTAATCTACAGCACTATTCTAATCTACACCCCTCTTCTACTCTACACCCCTCTTCTACTCTACACCACTCTTCTACTCTACACCACTCTTCTAATCTACACCACTCTTCTAATCTACACCCCTCTTCTACTCTACACCACTCTTCTAATCTACACCCCTCTTCTAATCTACAGCACTATTCTAATCTACACCCCTCTTCTACTCTACACCACTCTTCTACTCTACACCACTCTTCTAATCTACACCACTCTTCTAATCTACACCCCTCTTCTAATCTACACCCCTCTTCTACTCTACACCACTCTTCTACTCTACACCACTCTTCTAATCTACACCACTCTTCTAATCTACACCACTCTTCTAATCTACACCCCTCTTCTAATCTACAGCACTATTCTAATCTACACCCCTCTTCTACTCTACACCACTCTTCTACTCTACACCACTCTTCTACTCTACACCACTCTTCTACTCTACACCACTCTTCTAATCTACACCCCTCTTCTAATCTACACCCCTCTTCTACTCTACACCACTCTTCTACTCTACACCACTCTTCTACTCTACACCACTCTTCTAATCTACACCACTCTTCTACTCTACACCACTCTTCTAATCTACACCCCTCTTCTAATCTACACCCCTCTTCTACTCTACACCACTCTTCTACTCTACACCACTCTTCTAATCTACACCACTCTTCTAATCTACACCACTCTTCTACTCTACACCACTCTTCTACTCTACACCACTCTTCTAATCTACACCACTCTTCTACTCTACACCACTCTTCTAATCTACACCCCTCTTCTACTCTACAGCACTATTCTAATCTACACCCCTCTTCTACTCTACACCACTCTTCTACTCTACAGCACTATTCTAATCTACACCCCTCTTCTACTCTACACCACTCTTCTACTCTACACCACTCTTCTAATCTACAGCACTCTTCTAATCTACACCCCTCTTCTACTCTACACCCCTCTTCTACTCTACACCACTCTTCTACTCTACACCACTCTTCTAATCTACACCACTCTTCTAATCTACACACCTCTTCTAATCTACACCCCTCTTCTAATCTACACCCCTCTTTTAATCTACACCCCTCTTCTAATCTACACCACTCTTCTAATCTACACCACTCTTCTAATCTACACCCCTCTTCTAATCCTCACCCTTCTTCTACTCTACACCAATCTTCTAATCTACACCCCTCTTCTAATCTACAGCACTCTTCTAATCTACAGCACTCTTCTAATCTACACCCTTCTTCTAATCTACACCACTCTTCTAATCTACACCACTCTTCTAATCTACACCCCTTTTCTAATCTACACCACTCTTCTAATCTACACCCCTCTTCTAATCCTCACCCTTCTTCTACTCTACACCACTCTTCTAATCTACAGCACTCTTCTAATCTACAGCACTCTTCTAATCTACAGCACTCTTCTACTCTACAGCACTCTTCTACTCTACACCACTCTTCTATTCTACACCCCTCTTCTAATCTACACCACTCTTCTAATCTACAGCATTCTTCTAATCTACAGCACTCTTCTAATCTACACCACTCTTCTAATCTACACCCCTCTTCTACTCTACACCACTCTTCTAATCTACACCACTCTTCTAATCTACACCACTCTTCTAATCTACACCACTCTTCTAATCTACACCACTCTTTTAATCTACACCACTCTTCTAATCTACACCACTCTTCTAATCTACACCACTCTTCTAATCTA
>NC_139594.1:1754828-1757328 GCF_946808225.1 Silurus aristotelis | reverse complement strand
TCAGCATGAACAATTTTTATTTGTAGTTAAAGTGAAACAGAACTGAACAGAACTGGTTTGAAATGAACCAACGTGTACATTTACTATTAGAAGTTGGCCGGGGTAAATAGGTGGTGCAGGAGTGGGGTAAAAGGGGCGGGGAAGGGGTGGGGTAAATGGCCGGGGTATATGGGTGGTGCAGGAGTGGGGTAAAAGGGGCGGGGAAGGGGTGGGGTATATGGGTGGTGCAGAAGTGGGGTAAAAGGGGCGGGAAAGGGGTGGGGTATATGGGTGGTGCAGAAGTGGGGTAAAAGGGGCAGGGAAGGGGTGGGGTAAATGGCCGGGGTATATGGGTGGTGCAGAAGTGGGGTAAAAGGGGCGGGGAAGGGGTGGGGTATATGGGTGGTGTAGGAGTGGGGTAAAAGGGGCGGGGAAGGGGTGGGGTAAATGGCCAGGGTATATGGGTGGTGCAGGAGTGGGGTAAAAGGGGCGGGGTAAATGAGTTACAGCGGCTTTTAGTGGTTTCACTGTGAACTGATTCTCAAACTTAAATTCAGTTTTATTCAGTTTATACTTCAACATATAAAACATTTTCTCAACAAAATCTGTTCCTGTCAATGTGTGAAGGTTGTAAATGTCAATCGCAGTTGTTTTAAAGAATTTATCGACTGCTTTATTTTAACAGTCCATTTATTTGTTTGTTTGTTTGTTTGTTTGTTTGTGAGATTATTATTGATTTAAATGGTGTATTAATGCATTTATTTATTTATTTGTGTCAATTGTTTATGCAGTTATTTATTTACTAAATTAGTTATTTTATGGATTTGTTTAACTAATTCATCTGTTTATTTACTATTTGATCTGACTATTTTTAATTGTATATATTTTTTAAATCATTTATTTGTTTATTCATGTACATGGTCTATGAAACGTTTGGAAACAGACACACCCTTGGAAAAGTTTTTTATAGTGTTTGAGATGCAGGTTCCTCACATAACTCACATAAAAGGCAAAAACACACAGTAACTGGACAGTGAATGAGTGGAAGGACGTTTTGTGGAGTCCAAATGTGAAAATTTTGTCTCCACCAGAAGAACTTGTGTAAGAAGGAGAACAGGAGAGAAGATGTGATCAGTCTCCCTCACCCCCACAATCACACATGGAGGTGAAAGTTTAATGGTTTGGGGTTGTTTTGGAGCAGAGAAGATTGCAGTTCCGTCTGGACTGCGGCTCATTAGAAGCGACTTCACTGTACAACAAGACGATGAGCCGAGTTCTGTACGTGTTATTTAGAGAGCAGACAGACGTCTGGAGTGATATCTATCATGGAACCACCTGCCCAGTCACCACACCTCAATCCTACTGATCTGCTCTGAGATGAACAAAAACGCTCCAACTAGTGAAGAACATCTTTGGAGTTTTACAAAAGACACAGCAAAATATTTTATCTGAACGTTTGGAGAAACGAAGTGTCCGGATGCTGAGAGTGTGTGAAGCTGTGTAAGGATTTTCAATGGAACTAAAGAGGAACATCTGGATATTTCTAGATTTGTTTGGTCAAAAAGTTTTTTGCATTGAAACAATAGGAACATGGAAGCATCTCTCAAACACCATAAAAGACTCCAAGGACGTGTGTTAGTACTGGGTATCTCCACTGTCTGAGCGCTTCAGCTGGATATACACGCAAACCCCCTGCAGAATTTTGTTCTTGTTATCTTCATCTTGAATACACGAATATATAACATGGAGGAGACACGCCACCGACTCACAGGCAACCTTTTATAGATAAAATGATAAAAACAACTCAAAGTGAGCTGAGTGAAAACGACAAGAAGTTCAGCTTATCCTTTAAACCCTCAGGTGTGTTTTATATCAAATTCCCTTATAATCCTGTTCAAAGTGAAAAGTTCTGAACAATTCAGAGATACTTCTGGTTTTAAAACTGTCAATAATCTAAAAGCATGTGTGAAAGGAGGAACGAGGGAAAGAAGGAACGAGGGAAGGAGTGAGGGAGGTGGTGTGTCTATCCATCCCGTCAGTGTAACTCTCAGCTGTACCTGTGGTCCTGGAAAGGCGTATCGATGGTGTGATATCTGGTTCGGACACGATGAGGGTGAGTGACTGAGCTTCTACAGTCGCAGGGAAAGAGAGAACAGATGACCAGAGTGAAGAAGGAACTCAGGACAGAGACAGAAAGATCTGGGAAACCAACAGGTTTAATGAATGAAGCAAACAAAGGCGGAAGAGATGAAACTGAGATGTCACATGACCCCAGTAGATGAACCCTTTTAGGCATGCTTTATAAACAGATTAACATTTTTACCCCCAGGTGGTCTTTTTGCTACACTGACTAACTTTTTAGCACTGAATTAAGACGCTTGACTTCTGACCAGAAGGTTATGAGTTCTGATCCCAGCACCACCAAGCTCCACTACTGGGCCCTTAAGCAAGGCCCTTAACCCTGACCTGCTCAGATGTATACATGATATAGTTGTACGTCAGTCTGGATAATATCGTCTAC
>NC_139594.1:1742830-1752830 GCF_946808225.1 Silurus aristotelis | reverse complement strand
AGAGATTCAAACTCTACTGAACACCTTTGGGATGAATGTGAAGTCTGACTGCACCCCAGGTCTCCTCACCTACATCACTACCTGCCTTTACTAACACCCTCGTGACTGATGAACACAAATATCCATAAGCACACTCCAGAATCTAGTGGAACATCTTCTCAGAAGAGTGGAGCCCTTTTTCTCTCTCTGGATGTACATTATATTAACAAAAAGTATTTGGTCCCCTGGTCATCAGTACATACCGTACTGTTAATATAATGTACATCCAGAGAGAGAAAAAGGGCTCAGAATATCACTCTGGACCCCTCACATTTCAGCTATATACTTTTTGAACTTTTGAACTACAGAGCACCGAACACTAGGACAGACAGGCACAAAGACGTGTTTTCCTCCAGGCAATCTACCTCATGGACACTTAAATGCTTTCTCCATTGTGCAATAAAAATCTGAATATGCAATTCTACATTTTTATGGTTTTATTTTGGTATTTTTCTGTGCAATAAAACATTTTACTTACTTTTTATTTATTTATTTTATTTGTATTTTATTTTTGTTTATATTTCTTAATTAAAATGTGCAATACCTGGTTTAAATTTAATTTAATTTAATTTAATTTAATTCAATTTAATTTAATTTAATTTAATTTAATTGTTTAATTTATTTAAAGAAATGAGCAACTGGAAGCTTTTGTCATGAAAACCAATTCCTTGTAAGTGCAAAAATACTTGGCAATAAAGCTCTGATTCGGATCCTGATATAAAGGGGAGATGAGTGAAGTTACCTTCAGGCCCAGAAGAGCTCCTGTGTCTCGGGGCACCGTACCGTCCTTCATCCGCTTGTTCAGTAAAATCCTCCCGATTAACCGATCTCCATCTTTGGACGGCTGCCACGTCACCGGGTGCTGCAGAGGCACAGACATGACACCACTTTTACACGCTTAATAAATAAATAAATAGATAGATAGATAGATAGATAGATAGATAGATAGATAGATAGATAGATAGATAGATAGATAGATAGATAGATAGATAGATAGACAGACAGACAGACAGACAGACAGACAGACAGACAGACAGACAGACAGACAGACAGACAGACAGACAGATAGATAGATAGATTTAAAATTGCACATAAGAGTGTTTAAGAGGAAAAAGAAAAACAATGAGAAACACAATTCAGAAGTTTGCTCTCGATATAAAATATCACAAAATAAACAAATAAACAAATTAAAGAAAAGAAAAACACTTTTTTTACTTGCATGTATTTGTTTTTGAATGCATTTACTGTTTTTTGTTTTTTTTAAAGATGGAAGGAAAGCCCTTAAAAATAGGGGGCGGAGTCTTTGGTCAAATAACCATGGCCACGCCCCCTGCTGGTAAGTCCTGCAAGCAGAAGGGAACTTTTTAATGATGATGGTTTGACTTTCCTGTTGCACATAAATACCATGCCGTCTGCTGATATACGGTGTGTCAGAGAGATTTAGTAACAGCAGCAGCTGGAAAAACAAGGACACATCGAGCTTATGATGTTCCTCAAATAAAAGACTCTTCTATTTGGAGGCTCTTAGCTCCCAGAATCCTCTCTGATAGAAAGACAAAGTGCTGCAAGGTTCTATCTCAAGCCTACACAGGTTCCTCAGTGGGACAAAGTCATTGCAGTGTTTCTTTTAAAGTGAAAAAGGAACCAAACGAGCGACATGATGGAAGAAGAGAAGAAGAGTTAAAAAAATGTGTACATGGGTGAAGAAGAGCGATGAGGGGACGTGAGGACACAGATGATTAAACACCTCACCATAGACACAGACGAGCACTCGTTATGCCAAGACGCATAATCCCACCAGTGGCCGTCCATATCTCCTGTGGATAAAACACACACACACACACACACACACACACACACACACACACACACACACACACACACACACACAAGTATAATATAGTAAAGTATAGTACAGATATATACAGTAGATCGCCACTTATCTTCCGCATGTTCCTTCCATCTCTATACATGATCTCTGGAGCTCAAGCGTAGGGGGTGTGGCCAAATTTGTTGAAGGTGGAGTTTGAATATTCGATGCTGTACACTTACAGCTAGTCCCGGGTTACATTGGAGATGCGTTCTAATGCCATTGTAAGTTGAAACTATGGTAAGTGTGGCATGGCCTAGTCTGCTCAGGAGTCTGAATGGTGAACAGTGTGGGGTAGTGCACTGTAGTGTTCATTATTTAACAAATTACAGTACACCATTTAACAGAACAGAGCAATTTATAGTACCGTAATGCATAAACTACACAGTATAGATGGAGGTGAAATTGTAAAACATTTGTAAATATGTCAAATTTGGCTTCGAAACAAAGAACAGAAAAAATAATCGCATCATATTTACAAACTGCTACGTTTGTCTGCCGAACAAAAATGTAAATGTTTTTACAATTTTGTCACATCGTCCACGTAAGAATCGTAAAGAATCGTAACTACCTGTTTTTAATTTTGTACACACATTTCTTTGTATTCCGAACTATTGGAGAAATACTGTTAGCTTTTTCCTTCTGTTTCTCCGAAACAAAAATAATAATAAACGTCTAGGCAAACTCAAAACTCACATATTTTGTGGATGCCCTAATGTCAGAAGTTTTTGGACAGAGATACAGAATGTATTAGAGAAGATTTCAAACATTTCAGTTGTCTACAGTTTTAAAGGTCTTTATATGTTCAAGGTGTCAATGGATTTCTGGGAGAAAAAGAACAAATATATGTTCAGAAAAATTATTGCTTCGAGTAAAAAAGCCGTTACTTGATGCTGGTACAAACCTAATCGGCCACAAATACAGGGTCAGAATGACGTTGTGAAAAGTATTTTTACTATGAAGAAAATTACATTTTGTGTGAATAAAAAAAAATAAATACATATTTGCTGACTTTTGGTCTGAATGAATTGAGTATATGACTCCTATGTTTTATATTTAGTTTTAGAGATCGCGTCTATACACCCTTTCTTTACTAAATAGTTTCTGTATAAATGGAAGATCATTTCAAGAGAAACTTGAAGTTTTTTGTTTGTTTCTTTGTTTGTTTGTTTGTTTGTTTGTTTGTTTGTTTTCTTCTCTTCTCTTCTCTTCTCTTCTCCCCGATATGGGAGTATATTTAAATCAGAAATCTTGTAACAATTGCTATAAACAGATGTTGTGAATTGTGCAATGAAAATTTATTATTATAATTCAAAATATAAATATAAATAAAATATGGAGGCATGAAGTATATAAAGCATATTTGTCTTTCAATCAAATCGATCTTCTATGTTCTGAACCCATTTTAAGTAGTGGTCTAGTTTTCAGACAGGATTTTGTTCTAAAGCAGATGAACAGTAATAAAGAGGTTATAAAGATGTATAAAAGAATGTACCAGTTTAGTGCCTATATGTTTTTTCCTAATGAGCAACGCAGTGGTGACTGGGGTGAAGGAAAGATTCCCTGAGATGGTGTTTGGAAGAAGTCTTGGGAGAAACCAGACTCAAAAGGAAAAAGCTCATCTTCATCCTTAACACTTGTCCAGTCATTACAGTTCCATCATTGTTGAGGTTTTCAGTGATGGATGTTTAAAAGCAGAACTGTTCATGCAAACTGAAACCCTCTCCTACTAAAGAGCGATAAACCCTATTGACTGCACCCCAGGCCTCCTCACCTCCTCACCTACATCCGGTAGTAAATGACTTATCTAACACCCTTGTGGCTGAATGAATATACACAAATCTCCACAAAACTAGTGGAACATCATTCCAGAAGAGTGGAGCTTATTATACGAGCAAATGGAGACTACATAAGAAATGCTCAGGTGTATAAAGTGTAATAGTTGAAGTAACAGTGTAGCTCTGAGACACCTCACATAACGTGCAGAAATCGATGTGGTGAGTCCGAAGCATGAAAATCACAGGAAATGCAGCCTTACGTTTCTTTTAGTCACTCAGACACGAGGCAGCTCTGTTCCTCATGCGCACGATTTCAACACATCCAATCCAAATCTATTGCCTATAATCCACCTTCGTCTTCTCTTCTCTCCACGCCGTCTCCTTACGCCCTCCTCCTCGGCGGGATTTCAAGAAGGCTGATTTGCTTTGGTGTCACGATCCTGATGCACATCGCAGACGAATTTCTCTTCCCACGCTCATCGTTACACATCCAATCTGACCCCTAACCTGAGAGGAACGAGGCCCTGCTAAAGATTTGGCTTTCTCCGGTTTCTCTGCAGCTCCGTATGGTCGCTCCTCCTTCTTCATGCGTTACAATAATGGGATTAGACTTTATTCTTAAAGGCTCAAACGCCACGTCATACATGGTGCTCCCAACACAAAACTGAACGCACTCTCACACACACACACACACACACACACACACACACACACACACACACACACACACACCCTGTTACCATGATTTTCAGGGTCTCTACTTTGCAAAACGCACACACTGTCAATCTATCCGAACTACAAACAAACAAACAAACAAACAAACAAACTAATAAATTAATTAATTAATTAATAGCCCTAACCCAAACAAATATAGCATTAATTTCACTGTAAAGAATTAATTACAATTAAATAAAGAAACAATGTATTATTTCTATTATAAAAGAATAACTATTATTTTGATTTTTCTATATTTTATTATATTTCTTTCAGTAGGTGTGACTCTAAAAGAGATCCTCTAATCTCTGACTGAATGGCAGCCGCTCGGGACAATCTCCTCCGAGGTTCCATGTCTTCCTGTCCACCATGACAATAAAAAGGAAGTGATGCTAATGTGAGCTCACAGAAAGGAAATGTGGGAGCTGTTTAGTCTTTCACTAGACCCTTCTGGAGAAGGTTATGAAGTCAGATCCCAAACACAATCAAACCCTGAGACCTAAAAATAATAACATTTTTGCCACACCAAACAGTTACTGTTTATCCGGGTTGCCAGGTATGTAATTTTTACAATTTTACCTGCTTCAGTATTATTATTATTATTATTATTATTATTATTATTATTATTATTATTATTATTATTATTATTGCTGTTGTTGTTGTTGTTGTTAAATAACGGTATTAGTCACTTCCTACCAGGTCATTACACCTCCAAGCCAGCAGAGGGCGTTTCCCCTGAAAACAACACATTTTTAATGACTCATCAAATGATCTTTGCAATGAACGAATCTTTATTTTAATCATTTTGTTTATTTCGTACCTTTGATCAGAAATAAAATAAAATGTCAGATATTCAGTAAGCAGATAGTTGAACTTCTCGATTCTGTTTCCAGTACATGACCTGCAGAGATTTTGCGATGCTTTGCTCATGTGCACCCAGTACAAAATGAACTAATCATATTTTGAGATGACTCATTCTTCTGAGTCACATGAAAAACTTGTTCAAAATAAAGGAATCGTTCATGATCGACCAGCACTCGTCTGTGTGAAGTCTTGCCAACTCTATCGTTCGTGTCTGAGGCTTGTGTTCTGTCCTACAGCATGCTGATCACATTTGCTTTGGATCTGAATTTGGTCTGTTTGCGAACGCCTCTGTTTGACTACTGCTCAGTGTTTGGCTCTGATCTACGATTCTGTCTTAGACTTTCCAAAAAAAACTTTCTGTGCTTTGCTCCCATTGTTATTTTTATTATTGGTTTGGTTGAATGATTATAACTAAATTTGGGGGCATTTAAACTGTACAAGATTTACATTATTACTCATCAGGAAGAGTTTAAAGAACTGAAAACACAAAGGCTACTGTAATTCTACATTTTCTTTTTTTATTCCCGCTTCTTTTTCTTTTTCTTTTGATGTCTATGGCAACCCAAAGAACTCTCTGATACTGGACCTTGGAACACTGATTAAAGAGGAGCTCAGGAACATTCTGGCCAATTTTGGGTGAAGTTCTACAAATGCTCTTGCGCTACCATCAAGCCAAAACTGGGCCTTGAACAGTTGAAAGAACTTTTATGTTCAGAAACTTAAACCCTGTGTCTAAGATGTAAAAACCAGGTATCACCAGACTCCATAATTCAACACAAGTTCCACATGCCATATGAAGCCAATTTAATTGATTATATATTATACCATCTTAGATATTACCGAGTTTGGCACACGACCTCTTCAGAGTAAGTTTTACAAAAATGATGAGAAGAATTTCGGATATTCGAAATGGTTCACCATTTGGGCCAGTGAACAAAAAGCTGTGACCTTCACTCTGAAACAAATCTTGGTAGGCATCTTCTGGACCATACTCTGAGACTAATCAAGAGCAGGAGTCATCACAACAACAGCAGTAGCAGCAGCAGCAGCAATGCCAACCTTCTGGCCTCTGATTCATCTAGACCTTCTACCGTCCCTCAGGATATACACTATAATTTAAACTACAGATAGCTCTTGAATCGCTTTACCTACAGTTATAGTTCTGCTTTCTTTGATTGATTGAAGCACATTTGTGAATGTATTGCCCTAAACATCTTGCAGCTTTTATTATTATAATTATTCTTATATTGTTAATATATTATTATTATTATTATATTACTATATTATTATTATTATTATATTAGTAGTAGTAGTAGTAATATTATTATATTGTTATTATTATTATTATTATTATTGTTATTATTATTAGTGATGCTGGTGTTGAGTTTTACTGCACGTGTGGAAACACAGAGTCCCTTATGGTTTTTGAGACACCTGCATAATCCTTTTGTTTCTATGCAACAAACTCAGTAAAAAAGGAAAAGACACACAGCATGAGTGGAAGGAAGTTCTGTGGAGTCCAAATGAGACATTTTTGTCTCTACCAGAAGAACTTGTAAGCTGGAGAACAGGAAAGAAGATGTGATCAGCCCCCCTTACCCCTACAGTCACACATTGAGGTGGAAGTTTAATGGTTTGGGTTTGTTTTGGAGCAGGAAAGATTCTGAAAAGTAAAAGTGAACCAACACGTCAACCAACAAGACGATGAGCCGAAGCGCATGTCTGAGTTCTGTAAGTGTTGTTTAGAGAGCAGACAGACGTCTGGAATAATATTTATCATGGAACCACCTGCCCAGTTACCGCACCTAAATCCTACTGATCTGCTCTGAGATGCACAAAAAAACTCCATCTAGTGAAGAACATCTTTGGAGGTTTACAAGAGACACAGCAAAATATTTCAGTTGAACGTTTGGGGAAACGAAGTGTCCAGATGCTGAGAGTGTGTGAAGCTGTTCTTCATGCTGAGAGAGGATTTCTCAATGGTAATAAAGTGAAATATCTGGACATTTCTTGATTTGTTTGGTCAAAGGAGCTTGGTGTATGGAAACTAAAGGAACATGCAGGTGTCTTTCAAAACCCACAAAACACTCCAGACTTTTCTCTTCTCCTCTTCTCTGTAAATTTCGGATCACATACTGAAACCCCTGATCAGAATCCCAACCCTGATCCCAGCACTCGAGCTGTCCTCAAGCATGCTGCTGTAATTCCTGTGACGTCTGGGCTTTACAGAACAGCACCCGGTTACTGTCAGGACACCGGGATGGGATCAGTGTCGGGTTTCGGCCATCATTTCCAGCAGAGCTAGTGGAAGATGATGGCATGCTGTAATGATCTACGCAGCTTTTAGTCTCCTCTCTGCGGCACTGGGCTTTAATTACAGAGCATGAAATATTCAGCAGTGATGTCATACGTACTGAACACACCACACGCACCTGAACGTCTGATCACCACTCGGGGTCAGAGAACAGCAAGACTTCACTTTACACCATGTATTATTAAAGCCCACAACGATTTCTGGATCCTGATTGGTCAGAATGTGTGGATTTGTTTTCTAGAACAGGTGCTCTGATTGAGCACTGGTTTATATTGCGGTCGTTCTGATGTTAGCATTTCTGGGGGAACAGCTCATTCACAGGGACTTCTAAAGACATGTCGTTTAAAAAACTAATTTTTCTCTCTGTTTTCGTCTTCCTGACGAAACTGTTTAAAAACGCTCTTTTTCGCATTTCAGTGTGGACTGTAAAAAACAGAGGCTTCCGAAACCGCGTTTCAATGTAACCTAAGGAAATGTTATACAGTAAAACCCCGTTGTACGAGCAGAATTCGTTCTTGAAAATTGCTCGTAGGTCCATTTGCTCGTACGTTCGAACTGATTTTCCCCATAAGAATGAATGTAAAAGTGATTTAATCCGTTTCAAGATCGCATTCGATCGCTTATTTCTCCACTTAAAAACTATTTGTAGCCCATTTTAATAAACAAATGCACCACAAATGACCGTAATGTAAACATAATTTAACACTTACTCATGTGGTAGTGGTTGATTGCGAGTGTGAGACGCGCACCACGCTCGTAACCACCTCGGTTTCCATGGTAATTCTATTTACTTTCGTTTTCACAGCACCATCACTGATTTACTTGGGAGACATTTTTCAAGATTTCTAGTGAAATTAAAATATAAAACTAAAAAAGTAAAGGTTTTGCTGCACTGAACAACGAGAGCGACCGAGTGATACGTCATCAACTAAGTGACTGATGCGACCCTCCGCCGAAAACGGGGAATCGGCAGCGTGGGTTTGCTCGTGCCTTCAAAATTGGCTCATTAAACAGGGTACAATTTTGCGAGCAAGGTCGCTCGTATCTCCGTTTGCTCGTACTATAGGTTGTTCGTACAACGGGGTTTTAAGATCTATTGAAGGAGACTCCAGTGCCTGTGATTTGTCCTCAAAAAAAATCGACAGTTGAAATCTTTTTTAGGTGGAGTTTGTAAAAGTTTGGAAAAATGTAGCAGACAGGAAGTAAAACGTGAAATCACAATGCTACAACTGATCTGCGAAATCAAAGGTAGTTTTGTACAAGGCAGACTTGATCCGCCGTAAACACTGTAAACAAGAAACCCTGCCTATGAGACACAGGAAATATACAGTATGTCCTCTGACATGTCCTTACCTTTTTCACCGAAGGATTCACACTCGAGCTCTGCGTCCTCACAGCTGGTGTACTCCGGTGTGGTGTTTATTTCCTCCTCCGAACTGCTGAAGCTCCCCGCCGCCATGAACCGCCCTGCTCTCCGGCTCCTTGCAGGTCTCATGGACTCTGACTGATCCGAGCTGAGCGAGTCGGTCCTCAACACACCATCGATCATGCCAGGATCCAGATGGTGTGTTTTACTGAACGTCCTGTGAGCCGACGAGCTTCTGTCCATTGAATACGAGCGCGTTGACGCGGTGCGCTGGCTGTCGTAACCGTTATGAGCCTCGTCGAGTTCAGTGAAGGCCAAGGAAACATCACTGTGACGCCTTTCATGCCGTGCTCTAGAAACCTGAGCGTGGATTCGCATCTGCTCCTCGTAGGGCTGTGGTTTAACAGGGTACCGTGCGAGGTTGGGGTCGCTGCGGTACCGCGAACGATACTCCTTTTCACGCTGCCTCTGGAGCTCACGATCGTTCATCTGAACATCCAAATGGGGGTCATGGTAACGCCAGCGGTTCGAGTGGGACGGAGATCTATGTATGACTCCGTCCCCATGATAAGATCTTCCTAAGCCGTCCCCTTTGTGGGTCCTGGACGCTGATGGGCTTCTTCTCCTGCAGATCAAAAACAAATTAAATGTTAATTAAAACAAATATTTAGATGTTTATAAGTATAAACAAGTATTGGCTCTCACTGGGAAGGTGTTCCTGTTTCCCACCGAAGGTTTCTGGGATAAACTATGGATCCATCCAGACCAGAAGGAATTCAGCAAAACCTGAAGCAACTGACCGAGGCCAGGAGGAATTCACCAAAACCAAGAGGAACTGACCAAAAACAGGCGGAACTGACCGAGACCAGGAGGAATTCACCAAAACCAAGAGGAACTGACCAAAACCAGGAGAAACTGACTGAGACCAGGAGGGATACTATTTAATTCATAAATTAATGTATGATATTGGCTATAAGCAAGAAGGACATCAGGATTTCTACAGGGTTACTAGTGTGCCCACTCAGGCTCATCTCAGAAGTTGGTCACGGGGGTGG